>NC_092859.1:148923308-148986625 GCF_032062135.1 Pyxicephalus adspersus
TGTCCCTCAAAGGAGCTCGCAATCTAACGTCCCTACCATAGTCATATGTCTTTAATGCAGTCTAAGGTAAATTTTTTTGGAAAGCAAATAAACTTAGCTGCATGTTTTTGTAATGTGGGAGGAGACTGGAGTACCTGGAGGAAACCCAGGCAAACACGGGGAAAACTTGCAAACTCCATGCAGATGGTGTCCTGGCCATGATTCAAACCTGGGACCTAGTGCTGCAAAGGCCAGAGTGCTAACCACTGAGCCACTGTGCTGCCTATGAAAACACATTAGGTAGCAAACAATAAAAAGGATCTGCGGAGAAGTCTGTATACATAACAAATACAACTAATGACACAGGAGAAGAAGAGGCCTTTGCACCAATACAATCTGATACCTACATATGTCCTATAGCTGTCATAATAAACCACAACAGTAGACAAATCTGTTTAAATCACGGTGGTAAAGTCTTCCTTCACTACGCACACAATAAGTTTCAGTTTTACAATTATAGAAACAAAGTCATTCTGGAAAATCCAGTCCGCAACTTAAGTAGACCGACCACTGGGAGATGATGGAAGCTGCTATTGCTGAACTTTGTCTAAGATGCTAATTGTCTGGTTGTAAAGTTGATCTTTTAGTTTCATTAGTCCCAGCCACACCTAAAATAAGCATGCAGATAACTGGGTAACAAGTTGTGCTGTAATTAGCCGACCGTCTGAGCTGCATCATCATTCTGGTTCAGCGAGTAAGAAGATACAAAAGGCTGAGGATCAGAACACCAACCAAGCAAGCTCTATATCAAAGAACCCGGTCAAAAATTTCAGCTTACACAATGTCCAACTTTTTAAGCTGGGTGGGAAGAAATTGTAGGTGGGTGGGCGCCCTGTATAGTGTCCCATATCTTTAGTAACCACCCAAAAACAGCCAGGTGGTTACAGAAAAGTGCCGGGTATATAGTAGTAAGTGGGCATATATTACCGCTTACTACTGCTTACATATGGTGGCGGAATTAGTTAATATTATTCACATGGAGAACATGTCAGTAACACATTTCCTACCTTCCTTCCCCACCCCTCCATGATCTTCTGATTTGGACTTCATACTCCTCTGCTCCATTACGTATGCGAAAGGGGTTTTGACATTTACAGACAAAAGCTTAGAAAGCGAGTAACATGTTTTGAGATTTCAGTGCACAGGCAGTTACAATGGCAAATGATTTCTGGTAAGATTCCTGGGTCCCAGGTTCGAATCTTGGCCAGTACACTATCTGCATGGAGTTTGCATGTTCTCCCCATGTTTGTGTGGGTTTCCTCCAGGTACTCTGGTTTTTTGGCCTCCCCCAAAATTGAACTTAGACTGTATTAAAGGCATACGTCTATGGTAGGGACATTAGATTGTGAGCACTTTTGATGGACAGCTAGTGACATGACTATGGACTTTGTACAGCGCTGTGTAATATGTCGGTACTATATAAATATTATGTAATAATAAACCATTTTTGTTCCTGGGTTTAGTTCTCTTCTACACTGAAAATGGCCTGTGTGAAATGTATAGGTTTCAAAGGTATTCCAATAATGAGTGAAGATTGCAGTATTACCCAAAACACAAAATATGCAAACTTGTTTTTAAAACTAGTGTGCTGACAATTTTACAACATTGTTGATGTAAAGCAAACCAAATGAAGACCCCCTCATACATAGGAAGAGTAGTTTAGGGACATAAACACGGGAAATATAAATGTAAAAGATACACTTTCATTAGCATGGTCAAATGCATTTGACTGTAGATACAGGACTGAAAAGTTTAACAGAGGTTCCTATTCTATGGTCTCTGATTATATTTTGTTGGCAATTCTACCATAGGTTGCTGTGTATTTCAATACAAGATATAGGTCTGTGTAGATCTGTGGGGGGTATTGATGTCCTGATATTGGGGTGCTCTGCCCATTATTTAGAAGACTAATATAGTATTTGGATGCAATATAGAAGACGTTTGGGTGCCCCTGACCAGGTAAAAAACAGATGATAATACATTGGATGAATTTTATATATTAGTGACTTGTGGTGAAGCGGATTTGTTTCTGTGAAAAGCGTATTACTTGTTCAGGTCAAATTTGTTGGTACAAGTTATAGGACCTTTTATTGTTGTATTTTGGAGAAATACAAGCCCAAAAGGGTTCTGTTCATTTTAAATGTTTTTTTTTTCATTTATTTTAATATATATGCTAAAAAAAAGTGTATCTTTGACATATTTCATGTGTTTATGTCCCTCCCCTAAACTACTTATCCTATGTATGGGGGGGTCCGGACGACGAGCGCTGTACACACGCCAGGTTCTCATCCGATATCAGCCCTGAGGCAATTATCAGACGAGAATCATCTGAGGTGTGTACGTAGCCTGTATGTCGTATATGTTGTTGATGTAAAGCTCACCACTGAAAAGACCAACCTAATTCATCTCATTAACATTCAATATGAAATGCTCACCTGACGAAGTCTGGTGATCTGGAGACAACATGCTGGAATTCAGAATGGTTTATGGTGCCATCTTTGTCAATGTCGGATTCTTCAAGGATCTGGTAAAGAATAAAACAAAAACTTACAATTAACCTGCTGGTTTGATTCTAGAGTCAGGACTCATCCACAACACAAGGTATGGTGTGCTGTGTGAATGCCTTCCATACATTCCAATGCATTGTTGAAATGTATTTCTGTTCCCCCATGTACTTCTATGCCCTGCAGCTTGTTGCAGGTCAAAACAATGTGCAACAATGCCATATGTCCTACTTTGTTTTTCAGTGCAATCCAAAAGAGTTTATTTAGATAAACTTAAAATTATATTAGGAGGCTACCTTGCACAACACTGCTGGTGGGACCAAGTCCTTTAGGGGAAAATGGGATACTAGGAGGAAACTCATAACTGCCAAAGGGATGCAAATGTGTTTTATTAGGATAAGATTCTTGGAGGTGTATATATTGAGATTTAATTTCAAGGGTGGCAGATTCACTGAACGCACTTAGCATGTCGAGGAAATCTTCAAATGACATGCTGTCATCGCCATGTTTTGAAGTGGAGAAGACGTGACATATGCGATGCTTGAAGGGGTTTGCCTGCAAAGAGTAAAGAGAATTACTTGACATGAAGTCCTCTCCTCCTTCTGTGTCACGGTCTGTTTCTGTCTGTCATTTCCAACCCCTATTTAATATACAGCGGTGGGTAGTATGTTGGAACTATATCAATAGTGTTTAATATTATTCTATATACGTTGCAAGATAATATGTAAATAACCTTCAAACGATGAGGCTTATTTATAAAGCACATATATAAGTACAGTGATGCACTTTACAAAGGAGTTAAGTTTGCCATAGGACTGAAGCCCAATTCACTTCAATAAATGGTCAGCACTTTACTCCAATGCTAGGAAGAGCTCCACACCAAATTTCTATGCTTCTATGTAAACTTTTTTGATACTCTTTATTTTGCTTCATCCTTATAGACCTGCAGTATTGATTTTCAGCAGAAAGATGCTGCATATGAGATCTGGAATATTAGATACAACAATGGTCCCCAAACCCCGTGCCGGTGCATGGCAGGCGAGTTGAGGGCCACAGATGACAGGAAGCAGAAGCGCAGGCAGCCCTCCTTACACTGCTCTAAGGCTTGGGACAGTGTGACAGTAGGAGCGCAACAAGCGGCTCTCGTCACACTGCTTACACAGGAGCTGCTGAGAATGGCAGAGCAATGTAAGGCTTACACTTCTCTGCCATTCCCAGCAGCTCTGCAAACACGGCAGCTCCTTCATCACATTCTCAGCTAGTGTGCTGACAGGAGGCTGAGCTCCTGAGAATAGCAGAGTAGTGTAAGCTGTTCATATACCGGGCCTCAGCAAAAATTTTATGTTACCGGGCCCTGCTGTCAGAAAGGTCAGGGACCAGTGCGATACAACCCCAATAAAACTCCAAAATGTGGAGAAAAGCTCCATGTCACTCCACAAAGGTAAGCAGATTTTAGAAAGGACAAATGCCCAACAGTTAGTATTGGAAATGAATAATATTATATACTGGCATGTTTTTTTATTAATATTAAACAGGATTTATAAAGGACCAACATATTATTCAGTTATGCAATAAATAGAGGTTGCAAATGACAGACAGATACAGACAGTGACACAGGAGGAGGAAAGGATCCTACCCAGAAGAACCTAATCTGTTTAGTACATTGTTTAATATTCAAAATGACAAATATATGAGCAGAGTCTTGGATGGATCAGACAATGTGCGTCAACCAATACCTTTAATTCTGGCAGCGTTAGAAACCTATCCTTCGGCACCCGCACTGCTTCTATGCTGTTACGGCTTTCTTTCGGTAGCAGTTCGCCATATCTTTTGTAAGCCCTAAAAGGAAATGATGAAAAGCATTAGAGTATGTGTGTGGCACTAAAACTCCCAGCAGGTGAAATAATGCAACACAGAAAAGCACACAGCCTAACTGATCAGATATAAAACGAACAAATCAGTGCAGTTCTGTGATCATTATTACTTCAGTTTCCCTAAATACAAGCAGTGTCAGTTCCTAAGTTTTACCAGATATCAGCCTCTTACACTTCCTGAACTGTACAACAATGCTTTAGGCTACGTACACACCTCAGATGGTTCTCGTCCGATAGTTGCCTCAGGGCTGATATCAGACAAGAATCTGGCGTCGTCATTCAAGGATCTGTCCTGGCGGATCCACGGACTACGAACGATCGTAATAAAAGTGAAAGAGGGAGAGCACAGCAGGGTGTCGCTCTGTCGTTCTGCCCCCTACCCTCACCATAGAGCAGAATAGTCCTGTATGTACACTCTCGTTGAGTCTTTTGATGTTGGAAAGCAACGTAAAAGATCCTTTCCAACGACAATTGTTGAGTGTGTGTACGTAGCCTAACTCCCATCATCCTAGCCATTCAAGGTTATTTTTATTAAACAGTATTTCTATAGCGCCAACATATTACGCAGCGCTGTACAATTAGTAGAGGTTACAAATGACAGACAGATACAGACAGTGACATAGGAGAAGGAAAGGACCCTGCCCTGAGGAGCTTACAATCTAAGAGGAAGGGGAAGTAGCACACAATAGGAGGAGGAAATGGATTGGTGGGTTCTGCCGACTGCTGGTCCCAAAAATACAAGATCCATGAATATCATTAATGCTCAGCATCAGAACCTTTTGAGTAACTTTTCTGCAGCCAGTAATTTTATCTGTTGACAATGGCAACCTACATATTGCTCTTGACAGGTGCACTTTTTTTTAACCACCTGAGCGTTACACTGAGGTCTAGATTTCTGTACCAAAAGTCATCCACTGTTTTTCATGAAATTTTTTTTTTTCGACGACCGACGGAGGACGACGCTGGAACACGAACACGACGCTGGATGAGCACAGCGGGACCAGGTAAGTAAGGATGGGGAAAAAACTCGGGGTTAACCATCGTAGCCATTTTTTTTTTGCCCGTACGAAGGTCGGGCTTAACGGCAAGGAGGTTAATGATCCAGTTCTTGTTTGTCATGACTTCAACATTACATACCGCACAGTTTGTATTACTAGATATTCCTTCCCTCCCTTCTGCTGCATAATACCCTGATGAGGGTTTTGCTACAGCAAATAATTCCTATAGAGCAGACTGTCCAAGCTTTTTTCTTAACATGGGGGAACCCCTGAAATATTTTAAAGGTCTTAGGGAACCCCCTGACAGTTACAACATTATCCACAGCTCACAATATATTAGTGTGGTGGTCAGTGGGATGAATGTCTCTTACATTGCTGGCCAGTGGGAAGAATGTCACCCTTACTGATAGCCAAAAAGATCGTTGATGTCACTTAAACTGCCCTGAGAGGTACAAATTGCTTATTGTTTAGAGAACCCACAGCAACCTCTGGAGTAACCTTAGTTGGGAAACACAGCTATAGAATCTACGCATATGTTATGACTGCCCTCTAGTGGCTACAAACCAATCTGCCTAGGCAGGACTCCGTTAACATAAAACTTTGTACACGAGCTGCTATTGCTAATCATACTGGGAAAATAAACTAATTAAATATTAAAGTACAGTCATAAAAGAAAGCATTCCAAGCTCTAAGCCCCTCCTGTCATTTAGTTGCTACTTTAAAGAGTTCTCTCTAATAAACACAACAGACAGAGCTTCCTTGATGGAGGCGAGCCAGCCTTGTGATTTTTAAAATATTGGCCAGCAGAAATACCATGCTAATGGGTTTAGAGATGATATGCGATATGAAAAAAGGGCTGTGTCTAACCACAAAATGCATCAGGATATACACACCAGTAGTTCTGGTAAAAACAGTTGCTCTTTGCATTGGAGAGGTAATAACTACTGATGCATGGGAAGATTGTAAGCTCTTCGGGGCAGGGTCCTCTCCTCCTCCTGTGTCACCGTCTGTATCTGTCTGTCATTTGCAACCCCTATTTATTGTACAGCGCTGCGTAATATGTTGGCGCTATATAAATCTTGTTTATTAATAATAATGAGAAGTGGGGTGTTGCTTAATATTTAGTGCCCTCTACTGGCAACAAACAGAATTATCCCTCACATGTACCTAGAGTATAAGGGCAGCTCTGTATTTTACGAGTTTTGTCTGTTCACAAATCTGACTGTTGCTGTAGTACCTCCAGGTCAGTAAATAAAGAACACCCTGCACTGCGCCAATATACAAATAGCTGGGCACAATGCAGGAATGCAGCTCACAGCATTGGTGGCTACAGGATGAGCGGGCATGTGAAAGATCCAAGCCTGCAGGAATGAGAGGAAGTAAAGCATATAAAGGGTCCAACCCTGCAGCAAAGGGAGGGTGAGGAGCAGGTGAATGATCCACACATACAAGAAAGGGAAGCAGCAGAGCCAGCATTCACAGCTACATTCACCTATTACATTCTGTTACTCATGTGTTATCAATATTCCCTGACTAATGAGAAGAAGAGCTCACACTCTATTATCCTTGGCACACAGCCTTATATCCTTATAGACTGTAAGCTCTTCTGCCTTCTGTAAGCCCCCCACCCCCGGGTTATACCCTAACAGATCGAAAGCTCTTCAACCTTCTATAGCCCCCAATATATCCTAATAGATTGTAAGCTCTTCTGCATCCTTTCTTATGCCCCAAGAAATTAAAAGCTCTTCATCCTTTTATATCCCCCCTTATACCCCAATAGATTGCAAGCTCTTCATCCTTCTATATCCCCTTTTATTCTAATAGATTGTAAGCCCTTCTACCTAATGCATCCTCCCTTATACCCCAATAGACTGCAAGCTCTTCATCCTTCTATATCCCCTTGTATCTTAATAGATTGTAAGCTCTGCTGCTCCAGTATTTTCACAATCATAATATTAATTTGTACATTTGACATTTATATATAAGAATTGGAATAAGAATTCCCCGATGTTCTGGGTACTCACAGTAATATTTCCTGTTTGGTGAGGTAAGTCAGCTCCTAAAAACACAAAAATAAAATCAGATTAATAAAATAAAGCAACAAAAATTCCTGTGCCAATCACCAGCAATTACTGGATGGGAGACACAGGCACAACAAGTTACCCTTTGTAGATTGGGGGAACCCACGGAGGCAGATTGGTAATGGGTTAGAACCCCAGACACAAACTATGAACAAAAATCAAAACTTTTATGGTTGCCATGAGAACGGGGCAGAGAATAATATCCAGCAGGGACACCCGTTAAATGTTTATTATGTGGAAATTTCTACTGACTTCCTGTCGTGTCTCAAAGTAAGGAAATAAAGAGAAATTCCCCCAATAGGGGACAAGAATAGAAGCAAATACCAAACCCTGCCAGTAGGAGGCACCCCACATCCCAATGTACACAGATCTATGATTGCTATGTTTTTCCTGTTTCTGGCCAGTGACTCCAAGCAATGGAAAGTATCAGCATAGCAGCCAGTCAGGTGGCATTTTCATGTCAAAATATGACAGGTTCGCTTTACACCACAAACTAAGGGGATTGGTTGTCCGCCCAGCACCTCCTGGCACCTCTCCCCCTCCCCCCAGGTACCTGGTACTCATTGATCAGTTGTTTGGACAGCTGGCTGGATGAGCCTCCCATGCTGAACACCCCGACCGATCCTCACACAGCAACTTCTCCCGACTCCTACAACTTTCTGTAACAACTTCCGCGTGTGACGTCACCGTTTCTGGGGGAACAACTAATTTGCATCTCTTGAGTGACTCCGCCCAAAAAAGCGTGGTTTGGGTTAAGTGAGGAGACTGGGAGTATACAGGGTTTCTATGGAATAAAGATATTTGCATGTCCATGTCACTCCTCCTCTAAGAGGGGTGGTTTCGGTTTAATGACGGAATATTTGCATGCCCATGTGGCTTTGGTTCATAGAAAGAATATAGACTGGGCGTGTACTGTGTGTGTCTATGAGCGGACACAAGTTTATTTGCATATCTAAGTGACTCCGCCCTAAAGTGAGTGTGGCTTTGGCTAGTTATAAAGGTTCTGTATTTCCTCGTACGAGTTTAGTCTGTTTAATTTGCATGCTCCGCCCCAAAGAAGGCGTGGTTTTGGCGCTGTATCCCATTGCTCTGTGCGGTATATACGTAAAAACTAGCCATGTGGAGGTAGCAACCATTAAGCATAATGGTGTGGGGTGATGATTATAAACACTGTGTAATAAACGTAAACAAAATGTGTTATTATTACAAAAAGTCCATCTTCATTTTCTTTCTATGTGGTTTAGAAGGAACAAATTATAGTCGTGTGAATGGTCATGTGTTTTTCATGACTAATTCAGTATGGATCTTGCCATCCCCCCTTGTTTAGTGTTGGTATATTCCTACCCGGAAGTAAGCTGTAGGAACACTGCAGCTGTATGATATGAATGGTGAGCTGCCATTGTCACAGCACACAGGTAGGTCAGTGTTATATTTATTGCTCGCTGCAGACCCAAACCATATTGTATATAGTGTTCAGAGCTTTACTTCTTTTACACAATGATAAATATTTTTATTTCTCATATATCTGTTGCAAGCATGGGTGAAGTTTGAGATTGCTGCAATTATAAAACTAACTTTAGGTGTTGCTGCTCATTAGGTTCAATGTTTACTTTATTAAACGCTTTGTAAATGGTGGTTCCTAAGGTCAATACCACTCCTAATAATTAGCAATCATGCTCATTGCCAGCATTGGAGCGCCCCTAGTGGTCAGGGTATATAGCAGGCAATGTTCCTATCTTTAACAACCACCAATATGGGAATTGTATTTGCTATTTACATTAGCAACCCTACCTCTTTCTGGTTACTAATGTCCACAGGCAGCTTTATTATGGGCTGCTGGTGGTTAGCGGTGATACTGGTATTGGAACTGGTTTCAAGGATTCAAAAAGTATGTGTCACGTTTAGGGGGGACAGGGCCACTAGGGGCGCTACAGCTTGCACAAAAGTGGTGTGAGCCCTGAGAAGGGCTTAGGTCTAAGTGCCACCACGACTTCTCCAGAGCCTCTAGTGGTGAGGATGTTGCACTGCTGGTTACCGCCAGGTTGTGGTCCTTGGGCACACCAGAGTGGGCAGGAAGATACACGCTACCAAATCACAAGGTAGAAGAATTGTCAAGGCAGGCAGCAAGCAAAGAGGTCAGGTCACAAGCCAGGGATCCAAGAAATAGACGCAGCGCTCAACCGAGAAATTTTTTCAAGCAGGATGGGAAGAAGTTTTAGGCGGGTGGCAGCCCCTGTATTATGACCCAACTCATCAGTAACTACCCAAAAACAGCCAGGTGGTTACTGAAAAGTGCCGGGTGGTGCACCCGGCTAAAAGGGGCTGGGGAGAACACTGCACAAGTGACACAGGGGCCACCGCAGACCCAGAGAACACAAGAGACACTGGAAACAACAGAAGGCACAGGTGACACAGGAATGTCCACAGACAGGGAGGAACACTGGAACAGCACAAGGGAATGGGCTGGAAGCAACAGAATGGGCAACAAGGGGTTCACATAGTAGCGGAACAGAGGAAACACTGAAGAGTGGCGACAGGTTGTACGAACACTGAGTGCTGTGTCTGAGCTAGCTAAAAAGCCAGGGATGATTAAGAGGCTCTTCTCTGATTGGATGGCGGGTTGGGGGAAACTGATAAAGCTTGGTAGCGTAGGCATGCCCAGAGTCAGAGCTGTCCGCATGCGCAGAAAAGAGATGCCTGCGCTTTGGTGAGAAAGAGGTAAGTCTTTCAAAGCGGAACTAAATCCATGCAGCTCACTAATCGTTTCCTATTGCAGGGTGCCGCCACCTAGCTTTTCATCTTCTTCCCAGAAACAGTCTTCGTCCATTTTCAGTGGCAGGGCTGGGATAACGTAACTCCCGCGCAGGTGTTCATTTATCTTCTGCGTATGCCAGGATTGCACATGCGCAGCTCAGCTTTGTCTCATTTGCCAAGAATAATCAGGCTGGTAAGCCGTGTTATTGCAGAAGGATCATCACTTGTCACTTCATGCGCTAACCACCTGCCTGATCCTTTAGTTTGTAAAGTTTTTAGTTTCAATTTAATCTAGAATAAATATTCTGACCTAGTCAGGCAACAAGCATTTTTTAGAAGGAAAAAAGGAATGGCTTCTTTAGTCATGACAGGTTTTCAACTCTATTGACCTTGTGCTTTCTAGAACAGGTTGGAAGTTGGGATAGATCACCAAAAGCTTCTCCATTTTTCCCACAAAGGTCTCTCCAAGCCTATGTGCCAGATCCTAATATATTATTTTTACACAGTATCTATATAGTGCCGACATATTACGCAGCGCTGTATAAAGTCCATAGTCATGTCACTAAAGCTACGTACACACTTCCAATTATTATCGTTGGAAAACGAACGACGAACGATCCTGCACGATATCTACAAACGATCGTATAGCACCGATCCTGCACATAGAGATAACGACACGATCGTTCGTAGATATTGTACACACAATAGATGCGATCGTTTGAACGATAGAGGAACTATGTGCACGACAGGAAAGTGAACGAACGTTCGTTCATTACGCATGCTCAGCCCATGGACGATCAACGAACGACCGTACACACGAACGATGTTCAACGATCGTCGTCCGATCCGCCGGTCCGGTCGTTCGTTTCCAACAACTTTCCTCGTTCGTCGGCGTCGTTGGTTACTTTTTTACGAACGATTTTTGGCCCAATCGATCGTTCGTCGTTCGTTTTGGACGATAAAAATTGGAAGTGTGTACGCACCTTAACTGTCCTCAGAGGAGCTCACAATCTAATGTCCCAACCATAGTCATATGTCTTTAATACAGTGGCAATTTTAGGGGGAAGCCAATTAACCTTTTTACATGTTTTTGGAATGTGGGAGGAAACCCATACAAATGCAGGGAGAGCCTGGGACCTAGCACTGCAAAGGCCAGAATGCTAACCACTGAGCCACTGTGCTCTCCTAAAGCTTCTCATCATTTAAAGTGAATGTTGTATGATGATAAGTTTTAGGAGATTTATAAGTTTCATGTAACGAAAAAAAGTTTTGTATTTTCCATATATTTGCTGTGTGCCTTTAACATCCCATTGCCCTTTGTGTTTGTTATTGTACAATGTGCCAGATCCCGCAATACCCCAGGGCACCACTAGGGACAGCGGGGGACTGGTCATTGCAGGCAGGTGAGTGGTATTGGATCAGTGGTCTTCTGCAGATTGTCAAGGTACTTGGATGGGAGATTAAGCTGATTATATCTTGCTATGGTAAGGGACAAAATAAAACACCAGGAATGGGAGGAATGGTGGGCAGTGTAAGGCAGGGCTGGAGAAAGGGACAGGTGATGTTCAATTGCAGTAATCAGTCTTACCTGCCTGATTGCTCCATGGAGCTGTCAAAATCACTGAGCTGCACATGTCTGGCACATCCAGGCTTCCTTTGTGGTTGCCAGCTCTGAATAAACTCCTGCTTGCCATCACAAGAGGGTTGTCATTCCAGCCGGGCCAATCAAGATGTTTAAGATCACAAGAAGGAAAATGATGGGGGTGTCATGCAATGGAACAGGGACAGATGAGTATTACAGGGTTCAGTTCCACCTTAAGGTAACCCTTGCCCATGCATTCTTTTCAATTTTCTTTTTTCTGAGTTTAAAGATTTCACAATACGTTTCACCCACAGAACAGAATTCACCAAAACTCTTTTGATCTTTCCAGGCAATCAAAGCATATTTACAGAGGAAGGTTTCTAAACATGGAGCTGAAATGCACATCAAGTCCCAACGGAATACCCTTGGAAGAATATAAATATTCCAACGCGGATTTTATCATTCCGGGCATCACCTGGAGGAAAAGAAGAGAATATAAAGACAATCTCAATTTCCTGTCTGCATTTGATAAAAGCTTGAGATATAAATGGGCAGAGAAAATGGAGCAGGGGCTCTTCCGCTACCCACTGCGGAGCCTGCAGACCAGTATCTTGCCCGGGAGAGTTAAGTATGTTGCACAGCTGAACATTAAGAGAGGAATAGAGCGCAGAAAACCTCAGGACATCAGAAGCATCCAGGAGAAATTCAATCCTAGCCAATTTAATTTTAATAAAATCAAATCGGAGGAAACTTTATTTGCAATGGTTCGATCTCCACCAGGAAAGGCTGCTGAGAGTGAAGATGATGGCTTACGGATGAATAAGCATGCAGAGTCCATGTTGATAAACGGTTGGGAAAGCAGAACTCTTGTTGTGATTAACGTCAGCCCTCTGGAATTCGGTCATGTCTTATTTATTCCAGAACCTTCTCTTTGCTTGAATCAGGTCCTCATTCCAGATCTAGTGATGCTTGGAATGGAGTCCATACTTCTTAGCGGCCACCCTGGGTTCAGAGTTGGCTTTAATAGCCTGGGTGGGTTTGCTTCTGTAAACCACTTGCACTTACACGGGTTTTACCTGGACGAGGAACTTCTGCTAGAATCTGCACCCTGCAAACCTTTGTGTTCTAAGATGAGCTTCTACCTCCTGACCGACTTCCCCGCTCCTGGCTTCTTCTTTTATACAGACGGCCAGGACTTGGTGACTGTATCTCGGAGAGTATGCAGAGTCACAGACTATCTTGTAGGTAGAAACATTGCACATAATGTCTTTATAACCAGGGGTTGTGATCCAGGGAATGCAGGCTGTCCTGAGGCGAGACAAGGCATTCGTGTTGTCATCTGGGCGAGGAAGTCATGTTTTGGCTCCAAGGAGGAATCTGCTTTTAATGTTGCACTGTGTGAACTCGCAGGGCACCTACCATTCAAAAATCAAGAAGATTTTACTAATATGACAGAGGAGTCTGTTATTGGTATTATTAAAGATTATCTCTTCTCTGATGAGGAGTTCAGGATTTTATCTATGGAGTTATCTGAATATTTGATATCCTGAACTTATTTTTTTTAGTGTTCTAGGTGGCTATACATGAGTATCTTTTTGCCAGTACATTGAAATGTTAAATGTGAACTGAACTCCATGCAATTACCTAAATATACAGATGAAATATGTATTTATTTTTATTAATAATATGTATTTATGCTGTATAGCACTGACATCTTAAGTGCCAGTGTTCTTCCCAGCCCTTTTTAGCCTGGCACACCATCTGGCACTTTTCAGCAACCACCCGGGTGCTTTTGGATGGTTACTAATGAGTTGGGTCACAATACAGGGCCTACACCTGCCTAACATTTCTTCCCACCCAGCTTAAAAATAGTTTTAAAATCATGCAATGAATTGTTCTATAAAGGAGCTTATAGTGTAATGTAAAATGATCTTTTTTTTGGGGGGGGGGGGGTGGTAATAAACCCACTGGTATGTTTTGGGGAAGTGGGTACAAATCAGAATGCTGGCGGTAACCCATTGAAACACAGGAGAACAAATCCATGCATCTGGCTAAAATTCAAATCTGGGACCCCAGTGCTCCATGGTGAGAGTGCCATATGAGAGAACTCCCTACCTACCATAACAATTTACACAGCACAGCCAAATAGATGACACCACCTGGAGGTTAGAAATACTACAATTTTCCCTCGCCAACCCTAGCATACTGACAATAAAGTGACAGAGCAGCAGAAAAGTAATAAGCTCTTCCCCCTGCTCTCTTTTCATTGTCAATGTATTTGCATGCAGCACATCTGCTTGTTTCCAAGCCCTGCTACAACCAATCCTACTCCCAGTGCTGTTGTATAGTGGAGTACAAGGGGGGAGACTCCCAACTCAAATTTAGGTACTGGCACTAGCTGCATACAAATAATATTTACAGTCATGGGCAAAAATATTGGCACCCTTGCACTTATGTCCGAAAATGCACAACTTCTCCCAGAAAATTACGAATGCTTTGGTATTGTCCCATATTGTATTGTATTGTCTCTTTTTGTTCTCCAGTTTTTTTTGTGTTCTTCCAGGACTAACAAAAGAAAAAAACACGACAATACCAAAGCATTTGTAATTGCAACAATTTTCTGGGAGAAGTGGTGCATTTTCTGACATAAATGCACAAGTGTAATTTATTGACTGTCTTTGATAATGACTGTATTTATTGTTTTTCCATACATATTTATTAATGTTATTACTATTTTTATTATTAAACAGTATTTATACAGCATCAACATATTATGCAACTATGTACAATAAGTAAGGGTTGCAAAGGACAGACAGATACAGACAGTGACACAGAAGGAGAAGATCCTGCTCCGAAGAGCTTACAATCTAAGAGGTGAGGATGCAGCATACAATAGGAGGGGGGCATAGGTATAGAATTTAGATTTTTGATCAAAGTAAATTTTTCAATAACATGTTTACTGTTACTGTGACTGGAGAACATGGACCTTTATAGGAGAATCTGGGTGATCAGCACTGGAATTGATTTCCTAATCATTTGCAATTATTGGCAATGATTTTTAATCCTGGACCCAGGTTTTCTGAATAACTCAGGTTCTCCCATGATAATCTATCCTCTCCAGTCTTGGGGAGCTTTAACAAATCAGATCCAATGTGCAGCATACTTTTAGGGAAGTAGAACCAAGGCTATGGATAAGTTAATCACAACCTACACTACCACCTGCCAACACTGAAGAGAGTTCAGATTCCAAACCCTATTGTGTAGCTGTGCAACCATCCGCACAGCCAGGAATGTCCTTATGTTTTAGTTTCCTATTAACAGATTGAGCTAGTAAAATTGCTCACAATCTTCTCATGTAGACACATAGCCTTCTACTGTAATACAGGGATGCTTGAAAACATAGTCTGGTATCTAGTGTTCTTCCTGGGTGTCACATCTGATTGACCCTATCATTGGCTGTATTCAGAAATAGCTGTAATGCAGTGTACAAGCACATTTGGCCCATGAAGCATATTCTGTCCAGCACTTTGCTTTGTTTGTATTCACTCATCAGTTTGGTTTCTATTAGAATTTGCCTAGTTCAATCTTGGCTTTAGTTGGGCTTTAATGTCCCTGCACTTCATGCTGAATAATCCCTATTTTGTCTGCTACTTACTGCAACATGTTTCCTGATCCACCTTAGCAACTGATCCAGTTTAGATTGTTATTAATAATATTAATAAACAGGATTTATATAGCCCCAACATATTACGCAGCGATGAACAATTAATAAGGATGATTTTTATCTTGTTCCCATGTTGGTTTCCTGCTGAATCTGCTCTACTTATCTGCCATTGCCTCACCTGACTTTGCCTTCCAACTCTTCCTTTGTATATTGTTGGATCTGTGTGCTTCTCCATTGCCAGCCAGGCTGCTTTGATTTTGCTGTACAGTTTTCCCTATTAGCCCTTTTGGACTATGTCTAGTTGGAGTATGTCTGCAACCTGGCATTAGCTCTGGAGATGACCAGGCTGGTATTTGCACCTTAGTTACACGAGGAGCAAATCGGACAGTGTCCAGAAACAGAGAGGGATGTATCAAAATTAAACAAGATTTAAAGTCACAATCCTCAAATTAAAGCACACAATTATTTATGATTAATACATTTTTTTGTGTTCTTACAACTGTTTATGCAGTCAAAGGCTGCTGGTGCTATTCCTTATTGCAGGCTGAACACTAGAGGGCAGCAAGGTGGTCGCAATGTCAGCTTCCTGTCTATAGGAACACTACATGTCCAATGATTCCCTGCATTGTGTGTCATGGATGTGAGTGTTTAAATTTGTAGTCTCCGCTTACTACAGCACAATGGGGTGGCTACAAATGAAGACATTCTGTACAGAGCATGAATTGTAGCCACAGGCAGTAAAGATTTGCAGTTCTCCACAGAGTTCCTTAATAAAGTCATTTTGTCACAACAAAATGAATGTATTGTAAAATATTTGTTTTTGTTTTGTTTTTTTTTTTACTTTACACAATTTTTCTTTACAATTCCTATTTCAAAAATATAAAACTTAGGTATTGTAATGAAACCATGATAAGACATCCCTCATCCAGGTAGTTCTTATCCTCAGAGACGCCACACATCCGCCTCATTCTATTGCCGCTGTATACCCCATTTACGCCTTTATGCTGTCTCCGTTCTGAGCAATTGCCCAAGTATTTCCGGGGAGTGTTGCACAGCTCAGATCAGTGGCAGCAATAATGATCTCCCCCTCATTGTTGTTAATGGTGTGAATAATAAGCTGTCCATCACTGGTGTTAGTGTTAGCAATAAATTACCCCCTTTATTGCAGTCAATGGCAGCAAAAATTTCCCAATCATGGGCCACAACAGAAGGACCCACAGGCCACCAGTTGGAATGTTGGTGGAAACCCAGGGAAACCTGCGCAAACACAGGGGGAAGCTGCAAACTCCATGCAGATAATGTCCTGGCCGAGGGTGCTATCGGTTGCAAAAAAAGTGCCAAACGCCCAATGGAAATGTTTTAAAACCCTTGTTATAAAAGCTTAAAGCTCTCCAAGGCTGGAGAGAATACACTTTTATTGGTGAAGCTGGGTAATCCAGCAAACCTGGAATGGATCTCCTAAAATACATTTGCTATTTGTTAGCAAATGTTTTCAGTCCTGGACCAGATTCATTCCAGGTTTGCTGGATCACTCAGCTTCACTAATGAATGTGTATCCTGGAGAGCTTTAATAAATCAGACCGATTGGGTAAAACTGGTTTAAAATAGAATTAAGTCCTAACATAAAAAAAACTGCAGCTAAGCCGATCCTTTATTGTAGAAGGGATGGGTGATACACACAGCATGCACGTCGTACATTTTTAAATTGACTTGCACATGGCAGTCAGTGTTCATATTGGCTGGTGAATGTTCAGGGCGCTATCTCCTATGCCAATAGAGCATTGCCCACCTTAAACATCAGCAATCGCCTTCTAGGAGCATTCTTGACTAAAACTTACTAATAAACAGTTGTTAAAAAATAAGGCCCGCACAAACATGCGCAAGGTCAGTGTAAATGGCGAATGTGTATCATTTGTTGCAAACCAATCATGGAAGAGAAAGAAGGAATAAAAATCTTGGTGTGACATATTGTTGCTTCTGGTATATTTTATTGCAGTGAACTTTATCATGTTGTTATTGTTACCTTTTGTATTTTATTATGTTTGTATGTTGTAGTACGGTAAATATAACATTAGGTTTTGGCAGGCCATGCTGGACCATAATGAGCCCAGGAGGCCGGGCAGACATTAGTATGTCAACAATGAGAGATTGTGACTAAGCTGAGCTGTGGACTAACCAGTCAGAGCTGAGCCATTAGTCAAATATCTCTCACCTAGACCGTCCTCCCTCCTCTCCTCCCCTAGGCCTTGCAGGCCATGCTTGGTTTCCATGGTGACCACTCAGTTGTTGTCATTAGGAGGCATTCAGGCTGGGTAAGTTTTTGCCTGAGATGGCATTGAAAAAGAAATATAATGCCAAAAAGTCCTATTTATCTGTGTGGTGTGTGCTGATCTGATCTGCAGGAATCCAGCAAAGCAACCCGCCTCGCCGGGCGCACAACCAGGGCGGTTACTGAACAGTTAGGTCACAATACAGGGGCTGCCACCTACCTACAGCTTTTTCCCATCCAGCTTAAAAAAATTCAAGGTTGAGCACTGTAATAGGTCCCATACAGACATCAGATTTCTATGATGGCTTCCAGTGATAGATGAATGGACAAGAGCTGTACACATAGCACAATTCTGTTTTGTAAAAAGGGAGGGATGAGTGATTGGCACCCTGCTTTATTCTGCTCCATAGATATGCACATTGGTTGATCTTAATAAGTCATTCATTAATCATCCGAGGCAGATTGATGAACACAATCGGTGCACACACATCAGTCATTATTAATGATAAACAGTATTTATATAGTGCCAACATTTT
This sequence comes from Pyxicephalus adspersus, assembly GCF_032062135.1. NCBI lineage: Eukaryota > Metazoa > Chordata > Amphibia > Anura > Pyxicephalidae > Pyxicephalus > Pyxicephalus adspersus. Next base: position 148,941,610 of record NC_092859.1, read on the forward strand.
ACGCAGCGCTGTGCATTACATAGGGGGTGAAAATGAGAGGAAGTGACAGAGGAGGAGGAGAGGACCCTAGCCAGAAGAGCTTACAATCTAAGAGTTATCTGATGTGTGTGCAAAGTTTAAGACTCAGCTCACATTGTGTATGTGTGCTGTACAGTGCACTGCAGTGTGTTGCATTATTTAAATGGGCTGCTTGAAGCGCTGTACAGACGTCCGATGGACATCAGAGAATAGATGCTGGAAATGATCTTTCATGATCGTGACAGATGAATGAATGAGCGCTGTACACACACAGTTTGTTTTATGAAAAGGGGAGGACGTGTGAGCGGCACCATGCAGTGCTCTCCTCAAAAGGAACACACAGCAGTCTATCCTGATTGGTTTCTTATCAATCCACTTAGTAGGGGGAAATTTCCCAGAGACTTGTTTGTCTTGGGTAAAAATCTGGTGTGTGTACAACAGACAACCATCTGACATGTGTACAAAGCTTAAGGCTTGGGTACACACGTGCAATAATTGTCATTGGAAATAAGACTTGAATGAGCGCTGTACATACAGCACCATTCTGCTCTATGGAGAGGGGAGGGAGGAGAATGACGGAGCGGCTCCCCGCTGAGAATCACTTTCATTGGGATCGTTTGAAATGACAAACGACGAGCCTTGTACACAAGCCAGATTCTCGTCCAATATCAGCCATGATCTGACGTGTGTAAATAGCCTAAGCCTCAGTTCACATTTTTGTAGCTGCATGGATGTGCATTGTACAATGCGCTGCTGTATGTTGAACTATCTGAAGAACAGCAGCTCCCCGGAAGTGCATGAACTTTTTTATTTTTAGAATCATGCTGGAAAACACAGTAATGCATTACCATGTGTTGTAAAGGAAGTCCGCAAGCATGATGCATCGGGGTGCCATTAATTAAAAAAACACTGCTTACCTATACTTCCGCAGAGCCCCCATCCCTCCACTGGCCTTGATTCGGTCCCATGCCGTTGTGTGTTCTTTCTTTAACCCAGGGAAGGAAGCTCCAGACGCCGCCATCTTCTTGCTTCTTCTGCCTACATCACCCAATCTCATACTGTGCAGGCATGAGATTTGGTGACATCTTCCTGTAAATGTGCTGATCTCACTGCGCATGTGTCAGATTTATTTATTTTTTGTACAGAAAACCTTCTTTTGCACATGCTGGAAATTGGGCATTTTCAGAAAGAGCAGCCCGAAGCCTCCTGGGATGCCTGACGTAGGTATCCCAAAGAGGCTCTGCACTGCCATTCAGTCTTTACTGCCGCAACGGTAAAAACGGAGAGGGACTTCCCCATTTGCATTTAGAGCCAACAAAACAATCTAACTTTTGCTTTATATAAAAGGTTTATCCACCATTTTATATAAAGTCAAAATTTTTGTGATAGGTCTGCTATTATACGTGTTACCATGTGCAGTACACAAGTGTAATTTGGGGAGAAAAAAATGGAATGCATGTTAATCAAATTTATTTTATTTTTATCATATTTATTTTGTCAACCTGTCATTTCAGTTCCAATATATATATATATATATATATGCCAAGCTTATATTTTATGTATTATACCCTCCTCCCTATTCAGTTTTATTAGCCAGAAATATTCTTTACTGGTTGTTTACAGAGAAGAACAAACAATCTTCTATAGAGAGGGGAGGATCAGCGGACTGAGAGGCGTGAAACATTATTATTGGTTATGCAATCCGTAAAATTGAATCCCTAAACAATATCAGGCACTAGCAGTCCTGGCACAAGATTTTTACCTGTTCCAATTACAATCATCATCAGGCAATGAAAATCTAGCACCTGTGCAGAGCTTTAAAGTTATATGTGTATTTGTGTCACATTTTCTGTACAGTTCTTAATGAACCTGATCAAAGGTATTCATTGAATATACTGCATGCACATTAGAGGTCGCAGAGAATATGGCACAGGTTTGTAGATATACCATAACAAAACATATATTTAGGGCTCATTCACACTTGTGCATTGTTGTAACTTGGAATAAAGGGCTCTATGTACAGTACAGAATAGGTGCAGCACAATGCACATACTGTGTGTTTTGTATTGCTGGAGGGTCATGTGTGCTTTTTTAATTTTTTGCAGACTTGACAGCCTATTCATAATAATAATGCTTTATGCTCATATAAATTAAAGTCATTTGTTGCTTTATTTTTATGTATAGTACAACTAATATTGTGCACAGGACTGGCTGTGAAGGAGAACAGTCAAGCTAATGTATGACTAATGGCCTTTTACATTGAAAAAATAAACTTTTCATATACACAGTATTAGTGTCCTGTTGCAGGAAGTTGGGAATATTGTCATGGCAGATCAATGAGACTGTCAATATGAGATGCGCATATCCAGAACATATTAAGGATCTGAATATCTGTGTCATGCAGAACTAAATAGATGCATTTTTATTAAACTTCTTCTCAGTCTGTGCACAGAGCATTGCATTGTAGTTGCTTTATGTATGATTTGGTCATACTTGTGGGGGTCACTGGAAACCTGTGTAGAAGGTGTATGGAGTACGGTGATATTGCTGAGCTTTTTTGATCAGGGCATTTTCTAGGCTCAAAAGAAGACTGAAAAGAACCTCAACCCCCAAACATAGTACTGCAAATTTTGTGGGGTACAAATATACAACAAAGGGTGAGTGTAATTATACTGTGCCAACAGAAGGAATGATTTAAAATGGTATACATATACAAAACCTTAGCGTGCTTGTTGTCTGCACAGCACTCATATGCCACAGTCCAGGTAGGACAAGGGGGGCCAATTTGGGACAAAAGGGACCAATCAGAATAAAGGGATACTGCTGAGGCACAGATTGTTACCCATGACAGAGGAGAACTGTTAGGGCAGAGGGAGTGCAGTCAAAGCAGAGATGGATGGTCAGGGCAGAAGGGAACTACCAAGGCAGAAGGGGGACAGTCAGGGCAGATGGGGACGCCAAGGCACAGGGGGGACAGTCAGGGCAGATGGGGACGCCAAGGCACAGGGGGGACAGTCAGGGCAGATGGGGACGCCAAGGCACAGGGGGGACAGTCAGGGCAGATGGGGACGCCAAGGCACAGGGGGGACAGTCAGGGCAGATGGGGACGCCAAGGCACAGGGGGGACAGTCAGGGCAAAGACGTTTGGTCAGGGCAGGGGGGGCAGCCGGGGTAGAAATAGTTTGTCAGGGCAGGGGGGGACAGCCGGGGTAGAAATAGTTTGTCAGGGCAGAGGGGGGACTGCCAAGACAAAGAGGAGAAAGTCGGGGTGGAGATGGCTGGTCAGCACAGAGGAGGGACAGTCAGGGCACAGTTGGTCGGTCAGGGCAGAGGGGGGACTGCCAAAGCTCAGGGGGGACAGTCAGGGCAAAAACGGTTGGTCAGCACAGAGGAGGAACAGCCAATAAAAGAGGTAGTTGGTCAAGGAAGGGAGGGGACAGTTGGGCAGAGATAGTTGGTCAGTACAGAGGAGGGACAGTCAGGGCAGATATTGTTGGTCAGGGCAAAGGGAGATTGCCAAGGCAGAGAGGGGACAGTCAAGGCAGAGGTAGTTGGTCAGTACGGAGGAGGGACAGTCAGGGCAGATATCGTTGGTCCGGGCAGAGGGGGATTGCCAAGGCAGAAAGGAGACAGTCAGGGCAGAGATAGTTGGTCAGCACAGAGGGGGGCAGTCAGGGCATAGTTGGTTGGTCAGGACAAAGGGGAACTCCCAAGGCAGAAGGGGCCAATCAGAACAGAGATAGTTAGCCAGGACAGGGTGTACCTAAGCAGAGGGGTCCAGTTTGGGCAGAGACAGCCAGAACAGTAGGGGACTGCCAAGTCTGAGGGGGCTAGTTGGAGCAAAGATAGTTAGCCAGGACAGATGGGGCACTCAGAAAGTGTCAAGGATGCTGCCTTTCTGGCAGGATCAGTAGGTATTTCCCAGACTTGCAGAAAATGTCCCTATCTTCAAAATGAAAACTAATGCAGCCAGCATATCTAAGGATTGATAAGCTACAATATATTATATTTTGTAGCTTTGGTTATCGTTTAAATTAATATTAGGCCTAGTCAGGTTGGTTGGTAGTAAAAGTCTATGAAAGGTCAGGTTCTTCTGCTCAGCCTTATTCACCTTCTGTCTATTATAATTAAATGTATTAGCTGAATACAACCAATCGATATTAAAAAAAACTGTGTAATGTGACATAACAATTCCACACCATTGTGCTAGTTTTGAAGGCAAGTTGAAGATTTTATTAGGAAAAATGATGAGATAAAAGAATAAAATATAAAATTATTATGTGTCAGCATAATAATGTCCCCTGCTACTCCCAGTAAGAGGAAGCAATTCCATGGAACCTTCTAGGCTTGATATAGATATTACACAAGGCTGAGAAATTAGGTTCCCCGTTCCCATTTGACAACTCTTGATGCCCAAGCAGCAAATTGTTAAGCATTGGTGCTGTCACATGGGAAGTGAGCCAAGTTCCCCAATACCTAAAAAGTCCCAAGTACCCCATGTTGCTGCCCTAGCCATATGGCAGGAAATGTGAAAGTGATTTTAGGAAATGATTTTAGATTACCACAAGGCCACATTTTGCATTTTATCTGATCAGTCAAGAAAACAATGCCAACCATTCTCCCATGGCTTACAAGTGTGGGAAATTATTCAAGTTTTCCAGTAAAAGCATTCACGGAAAGCTCTTGTATGTCCCTGCTGACACTAAATTCCTTTAAGGACATTGACTCATGTCCAGATTTACCTTTTACAAGTGCAATTACACTAAGCTGATACTTGCTATGACTTCTTTCTTCCATGATGATAATATAGACTTTACTGCCATCATCAGTCATGGTATATTAGTACAGGGGTTCTCAGCTAAGGGGTATCTTTATATCTTATGGGAAAAAACATAAGCAAAAAAATAGTTTGAAAAATTTGTGATAGATTAGGGTAGGTTCAGATTACAAAAGGTGATGTTTCCAGCTCCTGGGTGCCATTTGCAACTTACTAGGCACCCAGCAGCTGTATCAGGTGGCTTTTCCAGGTGTTTGCAAATGCTTGAGATTTTTTTTCCACGTTGGGCCTGTTGTAATAAAACTGTCCAAGGTTGGAGAGGATACAATTTCATTAGTGAATCTGGGTGATCCTGCAAACCTGGAATGGAAAACATTTGCTAACAAATAGCAAATTACTTTTAATAAATCCATTCCAGGTTTGCTGGGTCAACCAGCTTTATTGATGAAAGTGTATCCTCTCCAGCCTTGGGGAGCTTTATTAAATCAGGCACATAGACTCAAAGCCGTACTAAAGTTCCTAGATCATAAGCTCTTCGGGGCCGGGTCCTCTCCTCCTCTGGTGTCACTGTCTAAATATGTCTGTCATTTGCAACCCCTATTTATTGTACAGCGCTGCGTAATATGTTGGCGCTATATAAATTCTGTTTATTATTATTAGCAACAACGCTAACCAATTCACAATGAACACTCAGAATTAAATTTCCCTCTCCGTCCAGCCCTTATGACTTCTTTATGTATTAACTGAATAGAATCAACAAGGGAATCAAAGTCCAGAAAACCAATTTATATGTTGAATGACACTACAATAAAGTTGTCAGTAACTGTACCTGGGTGTACAAAAACATTAAAATCTCACCAGTTGTGGTTTGTTTGTGCAGTTTGTATTCATTTTTTTTTTTGTATGTTTTTTTTTCCTATAGAAAATCAAAAGTAAGGTAAGGTAAAACAAAGGTTTTGCCTTCTTTACTGATGATGATTTTGACAGTGTCAAATGAACAATTTGGTCACTATGGGGGATTTGTAATTTTAAAAAAAATATAATCCCTTGTATTAGAGACCTAAATGAAAAAAACTAAACACGATATAGAATACATCATTCAATAAGCAAAGTGCAAAAGAAAAATATCATCCAATGCACTCTGCATATCTATTATACAGATGATGAGTGATCTTGTCTATAATCAAGAGACCGTGATAATGAACACTGAACCAACCAGCCAGGATGCAGCAATTATTTAAATATCCCTCACTCCTTCATGATCCTTTCCAATGACAAAAGTCTGCACGATGCATGAACGCACGCTGTACATACAACGCCATTCTGCTCTATGGAGAGGGGAGATTATCAGACGATTAGACAAGAATCATCTGACGTGTGTACATAGCTTTAGTCTGCATGATCTGCACTTCTGTGGCCCTGTATGCTATACTGGTTTCCATGGTTAGGGCTCAGTTGTTGTCCTTGGGAGGTAGCCAGGCCAGGTAACTGTATTGGGAGGAGAAACTGGTAACTAACTCCTTAAAATCATGTTTGTCCAGGAATGTACCCCCCAGCAACACAACAGCAATACTATGTATACTGTATAGGATAAACGTTTTATTCCCTATTATCCATGGCTCAATGACCCTGACTCACAGGGTCTACCGTTACACAGCAGCGCAATCTATTTATATTACACTTATAATATTCCTTAATCACTTTATTTATTAGAGAATACTACAGATCTGAAATATCAAACAACAGATGATTGAAAATGAATGAAACATTTACATGATCTAACTTTATTACTGATGAAAGTGCTTGAGTCTGAACCTCTTACACTAAATATATATGGATGTGTATATGTATAAATAGAGGGATAGATAGATAGATAGATAGATAGATAGATAGATAGATAGATAGATAGATAGATATTTTTCAGTATGGTATTTTTCTTTTTTAAAACTACTTTTTAAAATAGTATTTCAACTTATAAGATTTCCATATTTTACAGCTTCTCGCTAGACATAATGAAGGTTGAATCCCACATTAGCAGCGAATCAGATGAGGACTCGGGAGATGATGAAGAGGAGGAAGAAGAGTCTGAGAGCGAAAGTTTAGATGGGATCCCACCATCGGATAACAAACTTAAAACTTCAAATGCCAACCTTGAAGATAATATTGAGCAAAGACAAGGCAAAGATGAGGAGGAATTGGAAAATGTTGTAGAAAACACAGTAACTGAGGAAAATGTGGATGGAACAGACCAACTGAAAAAGAAAAAGAAGAAAAAACGCAGGTACTTGACTGATGGTGGTAGGTGGTAGCACATCCTTATAAACTATATGGATTTTCTCCAAAGTCTTTCTCCATTGTGCATAAACAGGAGATATAGTTGTTGGTTAATAAGTCTTCCACTTATTGCCACTTATGTATATCAAGGTTGTATATGCATCAAAAATGGAACAGAAAAATAAAGCTATGTACACTGACCATGAGGTTGTGGTGCCTTTACCACTTCCTTATGCCAGGGAACCGGAGCATCTAGGAGGACGCTACATGTAGCTTCTCCCGGTGGCAGCTCTATTGAGAATGAATAGGGGCTGCAGTGAGTAGTACTAGTATTGCTCACTGCTGTGGTATGAGTGACCAGGTGCCAATCGATGGGATCCGAGAGAGGTTACTCAATGCCGAAGCAGACCCAAGCCTCACCTTAGTACTAAATATATATATTCTTTTTTTTCAGAATTGCACCCAGCCTCTTGTAGATCTGAGTATCCCTTGTATGAGAGCTTTATTTTAATATTAATTTTATATAGTGCCAACATATTGCGCAGCGCTGTACAAAGTCCATAGTCATGTCACTAGCTGTCCCTTAAAGGAGCATACAATCTAATGTCCCTACCATAGTCATATGTCAATAATACAGTCAAAGGTCAATTTTGGGGGGAAGCCATTTAATCTAACTGCATGTTTTTGGAATGTGGGAGAAAACTGGAGTACCCCGGTGGAAACCCACACAAATACCGGGAGAACCTGCAAACTCAATGCAGATAGTATCCTGGATGAGATTCGAACCTGGGACCTAGCGTCTCAAAGACCAGAGTGCTAACTACTGAGCCACTGTGCTCAGAGCTTTGATCACTTTTGATGTCTTTAAACTACCTTCAAGTATGGAAGACTTAAACACATATTAGGAGTTACTAGGAGTATAGGAGTTTTCCAACAACAAAATCTAATGTGTGTATGCAGCCTTACATTTTGGTACAAGTCTTCTGAAGCCTACTATTGGTATGTTTAGGATAACAGTCACCATTCCAATTAAGGTCTTGTTTAACATCCCTTTACTGGATTTAAAGTTTGCTTTAACAAAGCTGATTAGAGTTGGCTGAAAGAAAATGCCTGTGGTACACACTTGTGTCTGAATGTACGAGACCTAGGTTTCATTGGCTCATAATAGTTTAGTCAACAAATATCTTAAATTAATATTCCTGGAAAATAATCAACCCTATCCTTCACCACTGGATACCATGGAATGCTACCATCGTATTTTACTTACTTTGTTCCTGACTAGCCAAGAGTTATATGGCAATGACCAAACTGGTTAACTAATGTATATGTATAACCATTGCAAATAGGAGTCTCCTTCCGTCATACAACACATGACTTTCTTAAAAAACAAAAAGCAAAATAGGTTTACAGAAATTCATAGCTTTTGATATAATGCGCCTTATTTATTAAAGCTCTCTAAGACTGGAAATGTAGTGATTCATTGGAGAAGCTGGGGGATCCAGCAAACCTGGAATGGTTTTCTTATAATCATTTGCTAATAGCTGGTAAATGTTTTCAATCCTGGACCAAATCAATTTCAGGTTTGCTGGATCACCCAGGTTCTCCCATAATAGTCTATCCAGTCTCGGAGAGCTTTAATAAATCAGATCCATTGCATGTATTAGGTGCTATTAACATTGTAGATTTTTCATAATTTTTCCCAACCCTCTTTTCTTCCTATTTGTAGGCTAATTGGTATAAACTTAACAAGTTGCAAGTATGAGAGTGGTAAGTGATGTCCTTCTTTCACAATGTTACAATAATTGGACAATGAAGCTGATTCAGTGCTTAGTTTTTACACTGCCTTATGTTTATGTCTGCTTTCCTCCTCGGTATATCCTTGGATTTTAGTTCGACGTGCCTCTCGACTTTGTGGACTGAAAGAAGTTGGAGATGATGAGGAGTGGACTGTCTACTGGACAGACTGCTCTGTCTCACTGGAGCGTGTAATGGAGATGAAGAGGTTTCAAGTAAATAGAGGACATTGTGATTTAAATGACTTCCGGGCTAACGGGTTAATAATAGTTTCTCTGATAAATGTATTTTGTGCACCTTTTTTTATTAACAGAAAATAAATCACTTCCCAGGAATGAATGAGATTTGTAGAAAGGACTTATTGGCAAGAAACATGAACAGACTGTTAAAGTTATTTCCAAAAGATTATAACATCTTTCCTCGAACGTGGTGTCTTCCTGCTGAGTAAGTATTACCTGGTCAGTGGTCCTTATTTATTAAGACTCTCCAAGAATAGAGAGGATACACTTTTATCAGTGAACCTGGATGAACCAAAAAACCTGGAATGGATCTGTTCCAGGATTCAAAACATTTACTAACAAATAGCAAATGGCTTCAACAAATCCATTCCAGATTTCCTGGATCACCCAGCTTCACTGATGAAAGTGTATCTTCTCCAGCCTTGGAGAGCCTTATTAAATCAGGTGTGTGTTCAGGGGTGCAGATGAATAGGGCTGAGAAGGACAGGAATTTGATAGAAGAGGAACAGGGCAGGCAGGCAGTAAAGCAATAAACCTATATACAATGCTAATAAGCACAGTCCATAGTTCATTGAGTAATAGATTATAAAGAGCAATAAAACAATATCTTCAGTGCAGATTTTACTCATGCTTCCTCCAAATTATTGACTCCATTGGTCTAAACCAGCGGTCGCCAACCTTTCATATATTTTAAATCCCGCGGACATTAATATGAATTTATTTTTTTAAAGATAAATACATTTGTAAAATAATGATCTTCCTAATGGTGCCTGACAAGGACTATGGAGGCTCTGATTCATTGATCAGCTCACGGTTAAGTGAAGTATTACTATTGTTACTATTATCTTTAGTTGCATTATCTTTGGTATTACTAAAGAAATGCAAAATATTTGTTTTGCTTTATTTCATTCATTATGGGTTAATTTCATTCAAAATCAAACTATTTGATGCCATTAATTATACCAGTTAAAGAAAATACACAGTTATGGTCATACTTACCTAAAAGATCATCTGAGAAATAAACAAATAAAATAAAACAACGGGATGAGAATCGGTATTTGCGGAGCACGGTGACTGTTGTAATGGTGGAAATAATACTGAAGCGTACAGCTCGGTAATGGTTCTATACTATACTGGGTTCCCTATGATGTGAAGATACAAGTCAGGGGTTCTTTCAGGGAAAAAAGGTTGAGATTCGTTGACGTTGGTTTAGACATCGGTCTCCAGAGGTGGCCTGTAACCCAATTGTCATACCAATATCTAAATCTCAAATCTTGGACAATATATTTTCAACATCCAATAGTACCCTAACATCTAATGTTTCTCTGACTCTTTTTAACACACCAATTGTTATTATACATCCTGTGTCTACTTGTCCTTTTTCTGCAGTTATGGTGATTTCCAGGCCTACTGCCGCTCAAAGAAGAACAAAACTTATATCTGCAAACCTGACAGTGGCTGCCAAGGCAGGGGCATTTTTCTCTCTAAAAACATGAAGGAAATCAAACATGGAGAGCATATGATCTGTCAGCAGTATGTTTCCAAGGTACAGAAGACCACCTGTTCTGTTTACAGTACAGGGACATCATGACTATCATAGTCATGGCAAAGTTTTTAGTAAGGGCTAGTTCACATGGGGAATAATAGGAAGGCCTTGTTATGCATTCCTGCAGCTTCTGAAGCAGTTAGGACTTGATTATATTTTTAGCACAACTGTCCTCCAATGCATTAATGAATGCTGTTACATGTATTTCTCTGCATTACATTTGGGAAGCCCATTTTTTTAATACAACAAAACTGGACAAGTACTATTTTTTATGCTGCATCCCACCATAAAGCACAATGGGCCTGATTTAATAAAGCTCTCCAAGACTAGAGAGGATGCACTTTCATCAGTGAACTTGGATGATCCAGCCAACCTGGAAAGTATCTGGTCCAGGATTCAAAACATTTGCTAGCATTTGCTTGTGTTGTGGTGCACTGCATGCAGGTTGTAAAAGTGTTCCAAATTAGAGCATTGGGATGCCATTCAAATGAGTGTTACCATTGTTGCTATTCTATTCAACCACCATCAGTGGAAAAAAACAGTACTTCCAGATATGGGGTAGCATGTGCCTCTCATGTGCCAGCACTTGGGGGTTGCCACAACACTGGAGAGTCCACTTTGTTGTTGACTTTGTATTGCTTCCCATTAGTTTACAGACTAGTCACACATTATAATCACACTACGCCAATGTCACAGTTTTTTAAATAATTCCAGTGATAGTGTAAAAGAATGCTTGGAGAGACAACACACTGCCCTATCACCCATAACACCCATGCTCACAACCCTGCCCTTTCCATATACAACAATGCAAATATCAGGTTTGCCTAATATATCCCCTGCTCAGGGGAATAACTACTTATTTACTGCTTCACTTTCAAAGAGCAAAGAAAATATCTGGTTCTGCTCCCTCTCATGTCGACATGCTGGTGTTTAGTGATTCATACAGTACTGTCACAACAGGGTTGGAAAGGTACCCTCAGCTCTTCATAAGCTCCAACTATAGTAACTTAAAGCGTGCATGAGCATTGGCTTTATAGTGGGGTGAACAGGGCAACTGTCCAGGTTCTGCTTCTTCTCCATGACCCCGGAAGACAAAATAGCAGGGTTACAGATTGCTGAAATGCAGTGCATTTGGGGCCCTTACTTCATATTTGCCCAAGGTCCAATTTTGTGTAAAACCATCCACTTTCCTTTTGGGGGGAACACAAAAGCAAGTAAATGAATGAAAGAATAATATGTGCAGTGGGGAGCCAAAATAGAATCCTTTTCCCTGATCAGCACAGAAAGAGAAGTCAGCAACAGCAACAAAAAGATAGCTGGGGCAGGAACAGAATGGGTAACCCCCAAATAAATAACTAGAAAAGCCTGCTACTTATTTTCTCCACACAAACCAACCAAACCTAAAAAACAACCCACTTTGTGACATAATTTCCCAGGTGTAAACCTATTTCTATTTTTAAACTGCATTCTCTATTTTGTTAGAGTTAGAGGCAAGCCATCAGTGCCACATCAAACCTTTACATGTTTATTTCACCAATTTTATAAATGAATTTTCAAGGCACATCATTTCAAACTTATAATCATCAATTAATCATAAAAACATAATTTATTTAACATGTAAAACAAGAAAATATTCTATAGACGATCAGAGTATACAATTTTTGTGTTGAACAATTTTGATAAAAATCGAAGTGTTTCGCAACACATATTGCTTCCTCAGGAAGCAATTATTACCTTAAACTGTACAGAAATCTGGCTCTGCTGCAACATGACATGCTTTGCTTTCACGCATGCTTTCTCTTTTCAGCCATTCCTTGTCGATGGATATAAATTCGATCTACGGATATATGTGCTTGTAACATCTTGTGAACCCCTACGCATTTTCATCTACAAAGAAGGCCTGGCACGTTTTGCAACTATGGCTTACACTGAGCCTAGTCACAGCAACTTGGTAACTAGCCTTCATAAGATTAGACAGCATGTAGCCTTCTATAAACTGTAAGAGACACAAATATGTTTTACTTTAAAGAAAACATTTAACCCAATGGACGTGTTAATTGTATAGCAATGTAGTGACCCTACCCTTAGTAGTAGGCTTTCAGCATATTTTAATAATTAAAAAATGATTGGTGTCATTTTGACAGGACGATGTCTGTATGCACCTTACCAATTACGCAATCAACAAGCACAATGACAATTTTATACGGGACGATATGACAGGCAGCAAAAGGTGGGTAGATATACACAAATAAGTCATTAGTTTTTCTTTACATTTGATAATAATAGATATAAACCAGAAAATTGTGAAATACAAAAAGCAAATAAAGCATTTTATGACTATGCACCTAGAGAGGAGCAAACCAGTGTATATTTCTAAGGTTCTTTTTCACACTGACTTGGACACATCTACATGCAGTTCTAGGCATCCTCTATGAAACCCATACATTTGGTGGACTTGTATTTTTCTGCAAAGAGAACTGCAAAGTTAATTTCTTTTGCTAAATACAGAAATGACTTAGGGAGCAATATCAAAAGTATTCAAATTCATAGCCATAGTTGTATTTAGATTTTGTACATTACAGTTATTTTAAATTTGCTTATTGATACATTTTATAAAAGTCTTGACCAGGCTACAACCAGGCAACAAAACAACTAATACATAGAATGTGCAAGTCATTACTGGCACCTGAAATGATCATTGGTGATTGTTTTGGGTGACAGTTTGGAAATGGCTTTGTAGACTAAATCAGGGTTTCTCTACCCTTTTAACATGGGGGAACCCCTTGAAATAACTTTTATGTCTTCAGGGCACATCTGCTATAATTATTATATCCACAGCTCACAATACATTAGTGTGGTGGTCATTGAGAAATATTGCTGGCCAGTTGAAAGAATGTCACCCTTACAGATAGCCAAAAAGATCAATCGCATCAGTTAAACTGACCTGACAGGTGAAAATTGCTAATTTCTCAAGGAACCTGTAGCAACCTCTGGAGAAACCCTGGTTGAGAAACACTAACTCTTTGCTGAGCAGCCTTCTATGAAAAATGGAGGAGGGGGAGACTTGCAGCTGCATTATACTTTAGTATATTATAATATATTATAACATTAGAAGTTCTTAATAATACAACACCATCCAACCAGATCACTAGCAAACTCCTCAACAAATTTGGGAGACAATTGTGCTAACATTACCTTTTTACTCAAGGTGATTGTGCATTATTGATCGGATTTCAAAATCTGTGAGTATGTACAGACTTTAAAAACAAGAAGTCACAAAATGTTCTTTGTAAAGGATACAATCCTAGCACAGACCCTAAAATCAAGACAGAACAAAATGTTTTGTATAAAGAGGGTAATTCTATCGCAATAGTGTTGCATTGGGTGGGACCATTTGTGTACCTACAGGTTCCAGTAATGGAAACATGGCCTTGTTTTTGCCTATTGAGCGAAGTCATGGAAGGCATCAGAAATTCATGTTGGGCTCTACATTTAAAGATTATCTGTAAGCCTTTAACTCTTCTTAAGTCATTGTTCCTTTTCAAAATAGAAAACTCTCAACACTATGGAAATGGCTGGAGAACAACCAGTATGATACAAACAAACTTTGGGAAGATATTGAAGATGTAATAATCAAGACGCTGATTTCTGCACATCCTGTTCTGAAACACAACTATCGCACCTGTTTTCCAAACCACATCGCTGGTAGCGCGTGCTTTGAGATTCTTGGCTTTGACATTCTTCTGGATAAAAAGTTGAAGCCCTGGCTGCTAGAGGTAAGAAGAGTGCAGATTTGAAACAAGTGTGTTGAAGATTAATAAAATTGAGCCCTGAAATCTAAACTGGCATCAATACCTCTAGGAAGAACTTGAATTTGACCCCTCACATTGTGGAAAAAATATTTGCTCAGTTTCTCCCTTCTCAGGGCTTTGGTGTAAAATGCCTCCCTTCTGTTAGGAAAGCCAAGATTGCTCCAAAACAGTACCAAATAGTCACTGGAACCAGATAACCAACTGATTTTCAGTGTGCATTCATTGAAATTGACCCTGTGCTATTTTACATTGTATTGATCCACCTACAGTAGGTACAAATCTTCTAAGGCTGTATAGTCATGTTCAATTTCTGTGTCTGGATATCATCATTTCCACATGAATAAACAAGCACTGTACACATAGTGCAGTTCTGTTTTATATAGATGGGTGGGGGAAAACAGCCATCTATATAGATATCATTTATCGGCCAGTAAGTACACATGTCAGATTTGTTCCAGAGACAAGCATGAGGGTTTATCTTGGGTGATAATTATCTGTATGCAGCTTAAGGCTGCGTGTAAAAATTGTGTTTGCACACTTCACAATCCAAGACTGAACGAAGATCCTTCACAATCCAAGACTGAACGATGCATGAAGGAGCACTGTACATACAGCTCCATTCTGCTCACTCCATTCTGTGTCGTTCTCCCCCCTCTCTCCCCCCTGTGGGGAGGGGGGAGAACGACACAGCGGCACCCCGCTGTGCTCTCTCCCCTTCACTTCCATTACAATCGTTCGTCGTTCTTGGATCCGCCAGGACAGATCCATTAGCGACAAACGATGAGTGCTGTACACACTCCAGATTTTCATCCGATATCAGCCCTGAGGCAATTATCGAACGAGAATCATCTAACGTGTGTATGTAGCCTAAGTCTGGTGTAATCAAATCAGTAACCAGTAATTAATGCCTAACCTTTGTGATACACTTACAATAAGAATAGTAAGTAGTAACCTAGTAAGCTTTTCTTGCTCATTGTTCTCTGTCTTCTAACATATCTTACAACCTAACAACAAATATGTCATACATTGCAGGTTACATGTGACTGTATTTGTTTTCTTTGATTTAGACTCTTCCTCTAGCTTTACCTAGTGATCCTTCCAGTAGAAAAACTCCCCTCCTAGAATGACAACACTCATTTGTCTACTTGCTGTACTGTAGCTACAGAGGAGTACAATCAGCTCTTCTGATTTGGTCTCCAAAATCTTTTCCCAAGTCCCACTTCATTTAAACAGAATAAAGTTGTTTTGTAGTTTGCAGAACAAATATGTGAAGGTAGATGACACTAAAGGAGGTTTTAATTAAGTACTTAGGAAGTTACAAGGACTGTATTAGGCTGAATTATAGGGTAAGTTTAAGATGTTTTTTATGAATTACAAGTCATTTTATATCAAACATGCACAGAGGATTTAAATGCCCCTTACCTACAATCCATAGCGTAGCTTTCAGTTTTCACATTATTTTTTTCCTTAACTCAGGGGTGTCCATCTCAAATACAAAGAGGGCCAAAATTAAAAACTTAGACAAAGTCGCAGGCTAACCTTGAAATTTATTGAAAAAATTGAGGAAATTTTTCCTTCTCATTAGATATAAACCCTTTTCATATGGAAACAAAGAGGTTTTGCTTCACATTCAATCTGGAACAAGCCTATAATAGTGAAAGGCAAAACATTTTTTTTAAATTTTCTTTAAGAAAAAAATCTTATGCCTCTTTCTCTATTAGTAGCCTTCTGAGTTAAATTTCAATGGTAACCTTTTTGCACAGGCTAACAATAATAATAGCAATATTCTTCTATGAAAATCCAACCATTCAAGTACATGCCTTGGAGTAGCAAGGAAAAGTACAGCTGAGGAGTGCTGGAAATGCCAGACGCGGCCAATGCAGAGCTATATCTTATGAGTGGCCCGCCACTGAAACTCCCTCTTCTTTGAAATAGCGCCGCTACTTAAATTCTTGGCATTATTTGCGTCTATAAAACAGTCCAATGCGGGGCCACGCATAGGTAGAGAGCCCGCTGGTCCATAGACGTGAGTGATGCCGGAATTGTAGTAGCGGTACTATTTCAATGCAGCAGCGGGCATTTCAATGGTAACCTTTTTGCACAGGCTAACAATAATAATAGCAATATTCTTCTATGAAAATCCAACCATTCAAGTCCATGCCTTGGAGTAGCAAGGAAAAGTACAGCTGAGGAGTGCTGGAAATGCCAGACGCTGCCAATGCAGAGCTATATCTTATGAGTGGCCCGCCACTGAAACTCCCTCTTCTTTGAAATAGCGCCGTCACTAAAATTCTTGGCATTATTTGAGTCTATAAAACAGTCCAATGCGGGGCCACGCATAGGTAGAGAGCCCGCTGGTCCATAGACGTGAGTGATGCCGGGAATTGTAGTAGCGGTACTATTTCAATGCAGCAGCGGGCTAGCTGCAGATCATTTTTAGGATTTCTTTGGGGGCCAAAAAATAAAGGATGTTGGGGGCCAGATTTGGCCCCCCCGGGCAAGAGTTTGACACCCCTGCCTTAACTAGTGGTAACATTTTAGAATAAAAATATTTTTCTGCTGTAGGTGAATCATTCACCAAGTTTCACCACCGATTCCCGTCTTGATAGAGAAGTGAAGGATGCCCTTCTGTATGATACTCTTAATCTGATCAATCTTCGGGCTTGTGACAAAAGGAAGGTCATCGAGGAAGACAAACGCAGGGTGAAGGAACGTTTACTTCAGCGGAATCTCCCCAAAGAGGCCAGGTGAGAAGAAGACCCTTTCTCCTAAAATTAGGGATATCCAGGACTTCCTCTTCCCTGTCCCAAAGCAAATTACCACCGAGTGAATTTGGGAGTGTACCTGTATGCTCAGCTTAAATCCTACCTTGATTGCTTGGCACCCCAATACATGTTCCAATCCCATAAAAAAAAGATAGTTCTGTTTCCTTTGTTTTATGCACACAAAACTGTATGAGGTTGGTGTCCTTTAGGCTATAAATAGCAAAACATTATGGGCCTGATTTATTAAAGCTCTAAAGGCTGGAGAAGATACACTTTAATCAGTGAACCTGGGTGATCAAGCAAGCAGCAAGCAAAAGAGGTCAAGTCACAAATCAGGGGTCAAATACCAGTGATCCAGGAAATAGACACTGGAGACACTGGAAGCGACAGGAGACATGGGAGGCAAAGGGAACACAGGTGACACAGGAAAATCTACAGACATAGAGGAACACTGGAACAGCACAAGGCAATGGGCTGGAAACAACAAGGAGTTAACACAGGAGCTGGACAGGGAGAGCACTTAATTAAACAGCAGGAGTGTTGTGTCCAAGCTAGCTAAATAGCCAGGGATGATAAGGAGGCTATTTCCTGATTGGCTGGTGGGAGGGGTGATACTGATTACATCTGGAAGAGCAGGCACAATCAGGATTAGAACTGCAGGCATGCGCAGGAGAGAGGCACCTATGCTTTAGCAAGGAAGAGGTAAGTGTGACAGAATGTTTTGGGGAATGTCAGATTCACTGCTTTAAAAAAAAGGCCCCTTTGGGTTATATATAAAATGTTTTTTTTACCCAACTTTTACGCAAACTACACATTTTTCACATTGAATTCCATTAGTAAATGTATGACCCATAAGTAACAATTCACACATTTTGTAATCGGATCCAATGTGAAAAGTGTGTTAATATTGGATAAAAGTTAAATAAATCTTGGGTGAAAATATTTTCAAACCGACCACAGAGTTTCTGTATTTAGAGGTACTTTATTGCTATTGAGAGTAAACATGTGTGTGTCTGCTGTCATATTTATTCTGATTTTGTACACACAGACGCGAGCAGTTGGAAACTTCCCAGGCCGTTTGGCTGGAACAAGTTGAAAAATATGAAGACAGCCACTTAAGAGGCTATCAACGCATTTACCCACAAGGCAAAGGAGACAAATACGAGAAGTTCTTCAAACACAGCGGCTCTTTGTTTCAGGAAACGGCCGCTTCCAAGGCCAGAGAAGAGTGTGCTAGGTAATAGCTCAACCCTTTTAGATACTTGATACTCACAACAGTACAAATGAGTAACTACAATAAGGAAATAATATCTTGTATAAGTAAGAGCTTGTATAAGTTAATAACTGATAAAACATATCTCATTACATATTGGTCAGTGGATATCAGTGCTGTAGCTGGTGCTTAGCCCATAGGTTACTTACTCACGTTCAATAATTGTTGGAAAGAATCTTTCACAATCCTTTCCAACAACAAAATTCTGAACAAGTGCTGTAGCACCCTTCTGCTCTATGAAGAGGGCATGGTGGAGAACAACGTATCTGCACCTCGCTGCGCTCTCTCCCCTTCACTTTGTTCGCCCGCCAGGACGGATCAATGAAGGACGACGGACAAGCACTGTACACACACCAGATTCTTGTCCAATACCGGCCCTGAGGCGAATATTGGACGTGAATCATCTGACGTGTGTACATAGCCTTACTTATACTAGCATATGCTTACTTACACATATGGGGATGTGAATGGATATATATTTTGGCTTAAAGTATATGTAAATGACATACATCACAAACCAAGATCATTATTACCTTTATCATTGAGAACATTCTGGTAAAACTAATATTTTGATGATTTTTTTTCATATAAAGTCAATATAATATTGTCAGTCTAGAACAGTCTTCCTCAACATTTTTACTACTAAGGAACCTTTAAAAAATGTTCAAGTGTCTGTGAAATCTGCTATAACCAATCAATGGGAAAAATGCTATTGGTTTCCAGTGGCATGAATCCCCCATACAGAATGTTACCGTTACAGACAGCTAAAACGGTCCTTGGATTAATGCAGTTGGCCATGCTAAGTAGCGCTGGCTCCAGAAATATGCAGGCATGATTTTATAGGAATCAATCACAGCTCAAGTAATCGCTGGCAACTTCGGGAGGAACTCTAACGTTCCTGGGAACCCCTGGTGAGAATGGCTGCTTTAGAATTTACAGAGACAATAAAAGACAGAAAGTCATTACAGAGTCTTATGACTCCTATTGTCAGCGAATGTCACCTTTCCTGTTAACTTTACTGCTGGATTTACAAAATATCTAAAGGCAAACAGACAAAGCAAAAATTAAATGCAAAACGTGAATGCTGTGTAGGTATTGGCTGTTCATAACATATAGCCCTTGACTATTCTTAGGTAATATGGACTTGTATGTCATTTAAATATTCATGGAGTGCAAGCATCAGTGACTAGTTGATTTTAAATTATGTCCAAATATTTTTTTCACAGGTCTCACCTTCAGTACCATACACATATTTATGGTTTTTATTTGTCTTTGTTTATCAAATTACTATTTTAATATATCAACATTACAAAATTAATTTGTGTAGTCCATGCACCGTAATGTTATTTCCAACCAAACAAGGTCCTTTTTTTCCAGCCTTCTTCCTATATTGTCTGTATCATCTCTTTATTAAAACATTTTTCTAACAGGCAGCAATTGGAAGAACTCCGACTTAAACAAGAGCAGAAAGAAATGCCGACCGGAAAGAAGAAGAATAACACCAAGGACACCTTACAAGGGGAGTCAGCAGGTGAAAAGCCTGTGAAATACAAGGTGACGAGGAGGCCATCCGTACGCAATGCGTCCAGTGGCCGTATTACAGCAGAGAGAAAGGTGCAGTGAACATCTGATACTGACATACTGTATAATATAATATATTGACTAGTTAGAAAGTGAATGTATTTGACCAGGCTAAAGTCATCATCAGACAAAGAGATGATCCCGTAAATGTCCTGTAATGAAATACGCCGGTAATTCCAGTTGCAAATTATTAGTAAACTGATACGCTTAGCTGAAAATAAGATGGCCAAGGCTTCCAATGTTGACACTAGGTGGGTCTGTTCGGGTCACAAACATGAGCTATAAGTATGAATAATCGTTCCACAATCATTGTGTTCAGATCACCAGACCACCATCAGCAGCTTTAAGGTTTTTAACTTTATTTTGCTAATAGACTTATTTTAACCTTCTCAGATTTCACTGCTCATGCAAATAACGTCTGAATTCCAACAAATAATTTGGTTGTATATGTATGAAGAAATAGGCAAGGATTGCTTGATTGTAATGTACAAGAAGGACTCTTCTTTCTGCCCAGATGGAAAATGGTCATACTTATGGTCTTTTACTGAATGCAATACAGCACCCGCCATTGTATGATGAAGATAACAAATAGGTTTATTAGGGCTCTTTCACATTAATTTTAATAATAATAAACAGTATTTATATAGTGCCAACATGTTACGCAGCGCTGTACATTAAATAGGGGTTGCAGGGAACAAACAGACACAGATAGTGACACAGGAGGAGGAGAGGACCCTGCCCCGAAGAGCTTACAATCTAGGAGGTCAGGAAGCAGCACACAACAGGAGGGGGGATATGGAGTGGTGGGAAGTAGTGAGGGTTTTAAAAGACACAAGAAGACGGGTAGGTAAGTTTGAATGGATGGGTTTTGAGGGCTCTTTTAAATGAGCAGAAAGTAGGGGCAAGCTGAATAGAATGAGGGAGACCATTCCAGAGAGTGGGGGAAGACCCTGCCCCGAAGAGCTTACAATCTAAGAGGAGGGAAGCAGCATACAATCGGAGGGTTACTACACATGCCCACACATGCTTTTCTTGTGCATTTTACACTTGTTTTTGTTCATGCGTTAAGCAAATGCGTTTATCATTCATATAGACCAGTTTTTCTCAACCAGGGTTCCCCCAGAGGTTGCTGGGGGTTCCTTGAGCAATGAGCAATTTGTCCCTCAGTATAAGTGACACTAATAATCTTTTTGGCTATCTGTAAGGGGGACATTCTTCCCAATGACCAGCAATGTAAGAGACATTCTCCACAATGCCCACCATGCTAATGTTCTGTGGGCCTTGGATATTGGTAATATTTTCAGGGGTTCCTAAGACCTGAAAGGTATTTCTAAGGTTTCCCCTTGAATGGTTGAAAAAAACTTACGAACAAAAATAATACATGTTCTAAACTTTAAAAACTCATTTAATTGTATCAGAAAGGTTTGAATTTAAAGTAAAGGTTGGTTCTTTCGCATATAGGTTGAGCCACCTTTAGTATATTTGTAATGAGTAAGAGTTAGTGGGTAGAAGAAAGAAAAAGGTTTGAGGCTCTAAATTAGGTACAAAATGGTAATTATGTTTTTGTACATTATCGATCCATACATATTTATAAAAGAATCCAGTGTTTCAACAACAAACCCCTGAAGAAGCCATCAATTGCCGAAACGTGTTGGTACGTACATGACCATAATAGGTCCCTTATTGTTTACTCACTTGTTATTGCATGGTGCTAGAATACCCAATGTCTAGGATGAGTATCCTAACCTTTTGACTGTTAACAAGAGTTGAGATACACTGGAAACAATTGTACTTTTATAATTATGCATGGATCAATAATGTACAAATACATAAATACCATTTTGCATTTAATTTAGAGCCTCAAACCTCTTTCTTTCTACTACCCACTAACTCTATAACTCTATAACATAGATTTGAACTAGCTACATGGTATTAAATGTATTGTCTACTTAAAAGTATTTGCATGTAGGAAAAGTATTACCACATAGTACATGTGCTGCAGAAAACTAGACGTGGAAATTTTACTAATTTTACTATTTTAGCTTTTCAGTGCTGCATTGATAAAACAATGAATTGATTTTTATTCTATGAGCTATTCTTAAGTCTTTTATTTTTTCTCGATGATGTATCAGCTCTGTAAGTGGATAACGATAACTTTCTGTTTCCAGACACCAGAGGTGAAAATAGACTCCATGAAACCAATAGACATTAATGAGCGAGAGGAGCTGGAGAGGTTGCAAGGTCTTCAGCAGAGAGAACAGCTAATCCGAAGCCTTGGTATTATCGATCTGTTATACAGACTGTTCGGCACCATGGAACCAAAAAGCCATGACCTCAGGCCACGGGACTGCAGCCTCATAGATGCTCATACAAGAAATCAAGTATGAAATAAGTACCTATGATGTAAGAATGCATTGGGGTCCTCACAAAACAACCCCCAAATAATGATGTAGGACCTGATCTATAGCCAATAGCTCCACTGACTACTGTTGTTTAGTATTGGTGTTTTATGTCACCCAGATATGTGGATTTTTTATTCTGGTATTCTGAGAGGAGAAAGATGAATTTTAAACCAAGGGTTGTTTCCTTGTCAAATTAAGCCCATGCTCCTCAAGAACACCAAAATATATAATTGTATCTTTAGGTAACTCTTGATTCAAAGTGCATGCATATACAATCAGAAAGGGATCTGCCCTAATTTAAACTGAATAGAAGGTACCAGGAACAGCCTTAGCTGTCTAAAAAGTTAATGGAATTAATGTTAATGGAAGACTATAGTCCTTTCAATAAATATATAGGCAAAGAGTGAGCCTTCTGGAATAATTGCTGTGAATATCAATATCAATCAAATATAGAAATGTTTGGCTACAGTAATAGCAGACATGTTTGGCACATACTGAGCACAGATATTCAGTAGAAGACCCTCCTACCAACTATGAAGCATATTGGTGGAAATGTTAAGATTGGGGATCCCTTTCTGCTTTAGGGCTTGGGGAGTTTGTGGATCTTAACTAATAATTCTGTATCATACCAAAGTTTGTTTGATAAGATTGAAAAGCTATATGTCAAAAAGATAACATAAAAACCCAAATGAGTCTTCCAACACTATGATGATAAAAGCACATTTGCAAATCCCCCCCATAAAGAATTACACATGCTTATGGGTGGGCCTTGTCAGAACCCTGATTGAAATTGCATTGAAATGTTGTAGAAGGATTTGAAATAAGCAGTTCATGCAAAGATATCCATGACTGCATGAACTGAAGTGGTCAAAATGACAGGTATTTGAAGAACTGGGGAGCAGTTTGTTTAATTCCCACTTATTTCTGCTGCTGCTACCAGCTTCTCAGACCAGTTTTTGCACATTTACATTATTACAGATATTTATATTTGGCTGACTACACAGTTAAAACGTTTTTTATTGTGTTTCTGTGCAAGCGTGTCACCTTGGTGTAGACACTCTGGAATCAAAAATAAATTTAAATAAATTTCAAAAATTAAAAATCAAAAATTAAAAACCAAAAATAAATTTAAAAAAACAATTCTTATTGGGTGAACTGTTTCATATGACTCTATATAGATCATTTGTGTTATTTACACAGTTTGATTGTCACCAATTTTACACGGTAATGTCATCGTTTCCACAGCCATAGCATAATATATAATTGTACATAGCTAATGCAGGTTTGCCATTACTTGCCTTACCCAAAGTTTGAAGTTTAGATGATGCCATTAAAGGATAAAGAAGGCTGCTTCAAAATTTTAGATAGCCAGTGAAGGGGATCATCTAAACTCCGAATTTTCCCTATTGATGGACGGCTAACACAGTAAGCCATCCTACTACTGTCACCTATAAGAAACATAGAGGGCATTTCATTTTCTATATAGTTATGATAAAAATATGGATGAGAAAAAGGAACAAGCAAAGCCGGGAGTAAGTTGTTGAATGATGGTTGGTTTTACTGCCATTTGATTACATTTGTTTTAACACAGCCTGTATTTGTATTCCTTGCAGACCCAATATAACCAAGGCCTGATAATGTGCCAGGATACAGAAGGGAACATGTCCTATCTCCCGGTCCCCTGCCTGGGAGGTGCAATTACAGAAACTCAAGCCAATGCCACATCCAACCATATTCATTTTGGGCCTCCAGGACACTTCTCCAGTTTTCTCGGTATTGGGGCACCACCTCCAACACATTATGCCTCAAGGAGATACGCGCATCAAAAAGCCTTGAATGGGTTTCAAGCAATACGAACAACAGTGACTATCAATGACCTAAACTCCTTTACCAAGCCAATAAAAAGTGGGGGCCATTACAGGCTGACTAGTGCCAAAGCAAAGCCAGAGCAAAGTAAGTATCTAAACACCTACACCAGGCCTAAAGACATCTCATTCATTTTAAATAAATGTATATGTTAGGATGTATTTATATTTTAAGTTATTTTTATACTTTTGGATAAAGTATGAGAGATCAAAAACTGCTTCCAGGTATTATTTTGTGTTTGTGCACCATTTGGGAAATTGCTTTGTCCTGGAGACCAAACATATTATCTCACACTGAGTAGTAGTACTCATAGACAGTTGTTTCTGAAACCATTGTCTCGTTGGAATATTTCGCTTTACCTCCTGTTCTGGTAGGAATTTTGGATTTTATTTTCTTTCTCTGTTACAATGGTCACCAGTACAAGTACAGGTTAGGCTGGCCTGATAAATGTATCATCCACAAAATGTAGGTAAACCTCTGTGTATAATTGTTACTTCCCTTCTTTTTTTTTTTTTTTTTTTTTTTTTTTTAATTTTACAAAATTGTTTTCTAAATTTCCTTTGTCTTGATCTTGAGTTCAGTCCATAGGCATCACCTTGCTTTGGTTTATTGTTCTGCAAATGTTATCTTTGGTAAGTTCTTGCATGGAGAGGGAGCTGCAAGTCATGGTTAAGGTCAGGAGTGCAGTATTATCAGTGACATTTATCATTTATTAGGTAGCAGACCCTTTAAGACTATTTAAGCTGGTCAGCTGACATGACCAATACCAATCACTACAGAATGTAATCAGGTAAGATTATATATTAATAAAGTATTTTGCAACCTTT
The DNA here is from genome assembly GCF_032062135.1 of Pyxicephalus adspersus. Classification (NCBI taxonomy): domain Eukaryota; kingdom Metazoa; phylum Chordata; class Amphibia; order Anura; family Pyxicephalidae; genus Pyxicephalus; species Pyxicephalus adspersus. The sequence goes on from NC_092859.1 coordinate 148,966,784, forward strand.
GCAATGTGTTTAGATGAACTGAAGGGAATTCCTGATAACCTACATGTAACTTGCATCAGCAGGATGGTTTTTTCTCAATGCATATTTGTGAATTTTACTTTCTAAACATAGAACAAAAAATAGTTCAGAAACAGGTCACTTACCATATTTTGCACTGTATAACTTCCATATACCCCAACCAAGTAATGTGGCATTGCTGTCCTAGGAGTACCATTGTCACTTTCTAAAATCGCTTCCTTTCTGCTAGAGTCATAAGTAGTATATAGTGGATGTATTTAGAGATTAGTAAGATGGGTGCATATAGGAATTTTTTTCTGCTTTTCTAATAGCTTTTAATGCTGACATTTTAGCGATACCTAAAGCTAATGTTCACTCTGCATGTGTTTTGCCTTCCTTTGTCCCATTTATCCCTCATCAACATTCCCACCATCAACATACTATTTCCTGACATTTCAAAATGCTGAAAATAGGTAATTTTCCCCCAACATGCCAATTTAGTGCCCCCCTCACATGATGAATCACTTTTTGATTAGTAGGTGTCAATGAAGAATGGCCTTTTATATTGGTAGTTGGTAAAAGCTGCTCTTATATGGCCAGAGGAGAAGGGCCCTTTACAGCAATGTTCATTAAAGATAGTCCGCTGCTTGTCAGTTGTAGATGTGTCACCTCACATTGGTGGCCAGTGGGAAAGGTGCCCCCTTACTTTGGCCAGTGGTAGAAGACACTACTTCCATTGGTATTTAGTGTAAGGAAGAAATTACCTTATATTAGTGGTTACTGGGAAGAATGCCACCATTACAAACAGCTAAAAAAAATAATTTGTGTCCGGTATTACTTAAAAAAAAAAAGAGGAGAACCAGTGGTCACCTTCCTTTGCCCAGTGATGTTGGCATTAGAACTGCGTAGGCACCATCAGGTGGGACGGTATTCAACCAATGCTCACTGCAGCAACTGCTACAGCAACCCTGGTTGAGGAAGGAAGACATGATATAACAATTTTTAGACCTATATTATTTTTCTTCAGCTTTAATAACCTGTACCGTTATGTATGCAAAATCTCATAAAGTTTTTTTTTTTTAGAAAGCCCACCCAACAAGAAACCAATACGCTTTAATGGAACCATTTCTGGTTCATTGAATAACTTACCTTCCAATGGGAGAAGCACCGTTGCACAATCACCTGGATGTATTCTGCCTGCGGTTGGAGGGGCTTCATCTGCTGATCGGCCACTAACAATCTCGTCATGCTCTGCTCCAGTTGCTCAGCGAGTGGATCAGTCAAGGCAGCAACCTACAGGGATCTTCAATTTAAATATAAATTGGTAATAATACTAAAGATTTTCATGTAAACTATAGGATGTTTGTTGTATTTGTTTTTTAGTTTTGTCTTTTTTCTCATAATGAATGTACTCAATTTAATGAGAAGTTTGTTGTAAATATATTTCATTAGGAGCAAGTTGTGCTACAACTAAAACCTCCAACACGGCCTTCCTCGACATTTCTAACATTAGAACCCTTGAAAAAACATTCAGGCTTCAGGAAACCCCTGCTATAATTACTATAGAGATATACAGCTCATGGTACAATAGCTTAGTGGCCAGTGGGAACAGTGTCACCCTTATAGATAGACAAAAAGATCAATGGTGTCAGGTAAATAAACCTGGGAGGCACAGATTTCTCATGGATTATCCCCCCGTAGCTGTCAGAACATTCTGGTTCCACCACTATCCATTCATGGGGCCTGATTTATTAAAGCACTCCAAAGCTGGAAAGGACATACTTTCATCAGTGAAGCTGGGTGATCCAGCAAACCTGGAATGGATCTCTCCAAAGTCATTTGCTATTTGCTAGCAAATGTTTTGAAATCTGGACCAGATCTATTCTAGGTTTGCTGGATCACCCAGCTTCACAGATGAAAGTGAATCCTCTCCAGCCTTGGAGAGCTTTATTAAATCAGGCCCATTGTCCTGATTCTATTTAAATTCCTAAAAAGTGGTGAATCTGACATTCAACCAACATTTTCTGATGGTGAATCTTTCAGGTGTATGTATTTTCAATGACAGTGATCAATTCTTCATTTTTTGTGGTGCTCTAAGGTCTTGTTTTTGTAAGCACCATTATGGAATCTTCTTATATACCTTTGAACAAGGGGTCTATAAGCTTTATACCTTTTTACTGCAAAGGAACTGTGGAAATCATTTTTAAGTTTAGGGAACCCCGGCTAATACCAATTTGTTGGTGGTCATTGGGATGGATGTTCCCTCTTACAATGTTGGACAGACAGTGAAAACAATCATTGTAGATCTGCAGCTAAGTCTGCCAAGTGGCATTGGCATTGGGACTATACGGGCAACATAAAATTGAAGGTCCATCGACCACAGGTCAAGCAACCTTTGGAGGAATCCAGGCTTAGGGCTTCACCAAGTCTAAATTCAGCACTGATCACTATGAACAAAAATTAGCGATCATCTACAATTTGTGGAGTGCCGGGAAAGTTTAGAATTCTGTCTCAATGATCACCATCTCTGTAACCTAACTTGGAGACTAGGGAAAGAAACAGAGGTTTTACCCCCTCTCTACTTTACTTGTCTCCTGATGGAAGAGATTTCTTGATCTCCATTACTGAAACGGAAAGTGAAGGAAAACCTCCCCAACACATGTTGTATTTAAAAAATAATAATTTCCCCCACCTCCAAGATTGTAAGCTCTTCGGGGCAGGGTCTCCTCCTCCTCCTGCATCACTGTCTGTATCTGTCTGTCATTTGCAACCCCTATTTAATGTACAGCGCTGTGTAATGTGTTGGCGCTATATAAATCCTGTTTATTAATTAAATTATTATAATTATAATAATAATCTTCATCTTTCCATACCCCATCAAAAAGGAAAATATTTTGGCTTTGGTTTCCCTTTAATAATATAATATCGTATTATTATAGAAATTATTTATTAAGGGAAAAAATACGTACACAGGACACATAATCTGCTTGTTTACACACAAAAGGCAAATACATTTCACCTGACAATCTTACCTGCAATGCTAATTCACCAACACTGTACATTTTCTTTGTTTCAGGCGATGGACATGAATAAGTGCCAAAAGTATGAAGACACGTGGAAAGTCCAGTTCTTGGTTTCCTGTGGAATAAAAAAGGGATAGAGACTTCATGCAATAAAATAAAAACCTACAAAAATGAAAATATGTTTCATCTACAGCAATGACTTGATGAACTAATTTTTGATCTGAGCATGCTGCACATGTTCTCACAGCTGAGTAGTGTGGAAATAATTCTTTCACTTGCACAGTCACCCATAGCATTACTTAGAGGGGTTGTTCACTTAGGGCTCTATCAGACCTGCAGTGTAAACTACTGCTGTGCAGCCAGGAGACCCAAAATGCACAGCGGGCAACCAGTTTTCCTAAACCGCAACCGCATTGGGGAACCACACTGCGACCTGCCACAGCCACATGCAACTGCATGACATAAATAGTCCGTCTGCTCCTCTCCACCTGAATGGGAGCAGCTGGCAGTGCAGCTGGGCCCTCGCCACAGGTCTGAAATGACCCTTAGAGTATGGTTATATTAGGGAAACTCCTTCTGCTTTGAGCAGCACCCAGTGATTTCTTTCCCATTGCACTCCTGCTCGTCCACTAACCTGACTGCAGACGAATACCCCAGACCCACCGCTGGAAACTGCTCAGGGTTAGAAGGGTGTGTTCACTCAGCATAGAAGAGCTTTAAAACTCCCACTAAAATGCATTGCACTACTTTCATTCACAAGTATTATTACTTTGTTATTTTGAGTTATTGCCAATGTTTCAAACACTGTGAATTCCTTATAAGAACACAAATTGAAAAATATAAAATAAAGGATTAAAGTTTTTTTTAAATAATGCAGTTTAATGTCACAGCTATGGTCACAATCTGATGTTTGTGTTGGATTATTCCGGTATTGAATTGCATACACAAGTCCAGGCTTGTTGGGATCAGCGTGATTTTGTTGTGCTTGCGTTCCCTCCTGCAGTGTTTTGTATTCTGTGTGTTTTCTTTGCACAAATACCATTGTGGCTTTCAAGGCAGACATACTGGAAGCACCTACCGTAGCAGTGCTGTAAAATATAAAATCCTTGTGCAGAAAACTCTGCTAAAAAAAAAATTCACTTTCTATTATTCATTATTTTAAATCCAGCAGACCAATAATATAATTACTTAATTTAATTATATCAATAATTATTTTTTTTAAAAAGATACATACATTTGTAAAATAATGATCTTTCTAATGGTGCTGACAAGGACTGTGGCGGCTCTGATTCATTGATCAGCTCACGGTTTAGTGAAGTATTACTACTGTTACTATTATCATTAGCTGCATTATCTTTGGTATTACTAGAGAAATGTAAAATGTTTGTTTGCTTTTTCTCACTTATTATGGGTTTACTTTATTCCAGTCTAAGACCAAACAAGAAATTATAGTTATCAAAGTCAAACTATTTGATGCCATTAAATATAACAGGTAAAGAAAATACACCGTTAAGGTCAATCTTACCTAAAAGAGCATCTGAGAAATAAACAAATAAAATAAAACAATCCCATGAAAATCGGTATTCGCGGAGCGGGATGATTGTTGTAATGATGGAAACAATACTGAAACATATGGCTCGGCAGTGGTTGCCCCTTACAACTTAATAGTACACTGACGTCACGCTGCACCTCCCTTGTTTTTTTATCTCTAATACAGTTTGTGAATTTAGTGCAATATAAAGGCGAAAATTGTCATTCGGAATATAAGAATTTATTAGAAGATTATTTTTTTTATTATTAATAAAACATAAAATTGCAAATGATGTCCAAATTCTCTTGTGGACCACGGGTTGGCAACCTCTGTTAAATGGCTAAATCTCAGCTGAATTGACAGGCGGATAATTTATAAAAGCACCCCATAGAATCTATTATCTGTACTATACAGGCACATTTACTGCAGCACTGCAATGTAAGCAATGGAAACACTAATCCCTGCTTACAGAGGAATCGAATAAAGAGAACACTCTTACTTACACATACTTACACATAGAGAACACTATTACTTACACATAGCATGAGTTATGTAATACCTGGACAAAAGGTTATTATTTAAATCACTATTTACCTCCTGACTTTTCTCCCCCCTGCCACCAGCCTTTTGATTGGACAGTGAGGGAGAAGCAACAAACCCATAAGGAAAACTTCTTCTCTTTCCTTCTTTTAGCATGACCCTCGCCAACAGGGTCATCTGACTTAGAGATCATCTGACTGGCACCGAATGCTGAATGTAGGGACTAATCTAGTTGCAATACCTGTAGTCTTTCTGGTATTTTTTTTCCTTCCTTTTTTGTAAACATAATTAGTTTATCGAAAATAAGACAGCACAAAAAAAAGGTGTCCATACACCTTTAGGTGTGAATAGAGTCTTAGAAGCATAATTATAAACAATTTGTATAGTCTGGGTGGATTTAGATGGGCAATTGTACTTAAATGTACCTGAAATGTATTTAGTAGACATGGGCCAATCTAAAGAGCTATTGGTTTAACCCTTTTGGTGCTTTGTAATTGGTGTATTGTAAAAGTACTTTTGGTCTTTATGTCTTCCTATTTCCTAAAAAGACTGTATGCTATAATGTAGATGGGATTCAGGGGATTATTGAGTTGACCAATCACATCTATGAGCCACCGAATGTGCCCACCCAATGTTCCCCCTGCCATTTGTCCCTGGGTTTATCAGTGGGTAACATGAAGAGCAGTAGGTATCTGTTTACTTTGGTCAACCTTATATTAAAAAATGTGGATTAATTGTAATTATCTGCATTAAATTTATATACACATTTTATAAATGAAAATTTGGATATAATATAAACAGTATTAAATATCTTATGAGATACATTAAAATGAACTAGGACCGTTGTATTATATAGGGTCTGTCCTTTAGGAAATATATAATATATTGGAGGGTTTAGGGTGTAAACTTCAGACCTAAAAAGTGCATTTTAACTTTAGTGTAAAATAAAAAAAAGGCAGAAAAGGGGTTAATAAATAGCAGTTGTCGTTCTAGGTTCTTCCACTAGATGGTGCTGCGTTCACTTCCATTACCATTGAATACAAGTGTACCAAGAAACATTGTAACACATTGTCACTGATTTATTAAAGTTCTCCAGGGCTTGGAGAGCATACACTTTCATGAGTCAAGCTGGGTGATCCAACAAACCTGCAATGGATTTCCTAAAAGTAATTTGCTATTTGTTAGCAAATGTTTTCAATCCTGGACCAGATTCATTCCATGTGTACAGGATCACCCAGCGTTAATGATGAAAGTGTATCCTCTCCAGCTTTGGAGAACTTTAATAGATCAGGCCGATTGAAGGCAATAAAAACATGGTACATTATCTAATCTTTTCCCATAATGGGCATTTGATATTGATTTGCAGCTTTAATCAGGAACTCCATAGGGTACACAATATAGTACTCTTGGACCTCATTACCATTTGGTAACAATGGACAGTCATCAAATTGCTCCAAAGTAAACCCAATACCTTGCTGGAGACCGCCAAGTACGGAACTTTTCCCAGCATCACCTGTATTGCCTTACAGCCTGGTCCTCCGGTGTGACCCCCTCAATTATGTACTGATACCTCTCTGGGTAATTCTGAGGTTATATCACTGAGCAGCCCTGGGAGATCTCAGGCAGGAGGGGGAAAATACACATTTTTACAGACTGTTGAACAATATCTCTGGGGACACTGCACTACTCAGCCACTGATACGAGAAGAAGAGTATAACTACAGTAGAGTAGAAATATAAAATCTCATAGAAGTTTTTATAGTTTCCAAGGACATGGTAATGCTGGGGTATGGATGAGAAGGTAGTATACTCAGGGATGTGGCACTGCCAAGCCATGGATGGATGAGGGATATTTATCAGGAAATTATTAAAACCAGGATGAAATAGAAAGATTTTCATGGACATTGCCCTGCTGAGCCTGGGATGGAAGCTGAATATTTCTAGTGACACTGACTATTGAGCCATGAATGGAAGAGAAATATTTCCAGGGGCATTGCACTGGTGATCCAGTGATGTCAGAAACATAATTCCTGGAACATGGACTACTAAACCTCGGATGGAAAAGGGGAATTGGCACTGCTGAACCATAGATGAAAGAGGAATATTTCCAGGGACATGGTACTGCTGAGCCACAAATGGAAGAGAATTATTTCCAGGGATATGGTACTGCTGAGCCATGGATGTAACAGGAATATTTCTGGGAATACAATACTGCTGACCCAGGGATGGAAGAGGAATATTTCCAGGTATAGGGTACTGCTGAGCCATGGATGGATAAGGAATGATTCCAAGGATAGTGTTCTGCTGAGCCACGGATGAGAGGAACATTTCCAGAAACAAAGCACAGCTAAGCCAGGGATAAAAGTAAAGTGGAATATGAAAGGGTATTGCATTTTGGAGCCAGAAATAGGAATAAATATTTCTAGGGTGACTCTTCTGCCCCAGGCATGGGTTAGGAAAGTAACACAAGGGCTATGGATGGTGTTGCTGATCCGGTGAGGGGGTGGTGAAAATTCCAGGACCTTTATGTTTTTGGGACCAGCATAGCTGAATGATATTTCCAAGGACATTGCACTGCTGACCCAGAGGAAGGACGGTGATATTCCCCTAGACATTGTGCTACAAAGATATGGATAAGAGAGGCATATTCCCAGAGGAATAAAGTTCCTGATGTAGGGGTGACAATCATATTTCCAAGTACACTGTACTGCTGAACCTGGGATTGGGTGGGCTTAGCAGGGGCACAGAGATGTGGATGGAAGGGGTGCAGTGGTAGAAGGTAACAGTTGACTTCTCTTGTTCTCTGCATAGCCCTGAATGGTGTTGGCAGGTCTGTGGTAGTACTGTGTGATCCCTGGTACCCCCAGCACTTATTTTGGTGCAGCAAGGGCCAATTCTACATCTTTACACCTGGCTGTGTTATTTAAATTCTCCTTTTGGAAACGGCTCATTGTGGGAGGTTGATGGTGGGGTCAGTGGTACATTAAGTGGCAGAACAAAGTGCACCTGTCTAATGGAAATTCTGCCTATGAATAGATAGGTATTCATAGGTGTCCCAGAAATATTCGGGGCTACCTAGGCCTGTGTGTGTAAGCCTTGCACAGCAGACTCCTATATCAATTTGTTTCAGCAGCTGGCCCCCTCTGACTCCACATATAGTTAGTAATGGGGTTTGTGCAGAGCTAAGTAGTGCCATGTACACAAGTCTAGGGTTGAAACTGAAATCTTTTTGTTTCGTTTTGATGACCACCAGATGTGAGTGAATGGGGGAAGAGATTTCCTATCACTATACATAAAAAAAAAACTAACACTAAAATATAATGTACTTATACAATGATAAACAATTTAACATTCTTTCTCACATTCATGCCCTAATTAGGAAATATTAGAAAAGTAAGATGACATTTATAACGTCAATTCATTTTAATGTTTTGTACACCCTCATCTTTGTCTAGCTGGTCTATCTACGGCTTGATTAATGACTGATATATAAAAAGTTTCAGCTGTCTTCCCAGACCCTTGGCAAGCAAAACCACTTATCTTTGGGTAGGGTAGGGAATCTGACATTCACTAAAACATTCCCTGGTGGACAATCTGTAATATAACTGTCACCCGAGAAACTCTGGATATTGCATGATGCAAGCAAGGTGATGCATAGGTTGCAATGAAGGTTGCTTATAGTATTAAACCTTTTAAAAGGTTTAACCCCCCCAGCGTTCTAATTCTGTCAGTTTTGTGATGCAAAAAGTGATCCTAATTTTTTGGCATAGAAATTTTTGTTTTATAATATGGGACTGTAATTCTTAGGATTAACTCAAATAATTGGGTAAAATAATTATATTTATTTATTATATTATAATCATAAATTATAATATAATACATAATTATAAATAATAAATTTAAAAAATAATGAAATAATAGACAACAACAATGTAATTTAAACAAAATATAAAATTAAAAATGAACCTTTATTTTTATTGTATGTTGTATAGGGTTTTTTTACTGTAAAACCCATTTACATTGTAATCTGCTTTTAAATTCCCCCCCCCGGCCACACCCCCCGAATACATCACCACTCGCATCACCTGGAAGATGTCACATGCTCCCGGGTGATGCGAGTGGGGTTGTCCTGCCCGTCTCACCCCGATGCTGCTGCTGCCCCGCATCTCATTACTCGGTAATCTGCTTTAAAATTTCGCGCCTGGCCACGCCCCACGACGAACCGGCACTCCGGCATCACAACGGGACCATCAGATCGCCGCTGGAGCGCTGGGCAAAGGTAAGGGGGGATTCTAAAGTTACCCCGAGTGTGACTCGGGATTATCGCTTTTTGCTAGTGAAATCCACCCCGAGTCACACTCGGGATTACCGCTAGGGGGGTTATTACTATAAGGCCAAAACTCAATACATAGACAAAGCCACGGGCAAACCTTGAAATTTACTGAAAAAATTGAGGTGGGCTAAATCTAATGAGTGGCCCGCTGCTGCATTAAAATAGCACTGCTACTATAATTCTCTGCATTACTTGCGTCTATGCGGGGCACGCATAGGCAGAGAGCCTGCTGGTCTATAGACGCGAGTGATGCCGGGAATTGTAGCAGTGGCGCTATTTTAATGCAGCGGCGGGCCAGCTGCAGTTCATATTTAGGATTCTTTTGGGGGTCAAAAAAAAGGGCGTTGGGGGCCAGAGTTTGACACCCCTGCTCTAGGATAAGTGGCCTTTCTGTGGAGTGCAGGCTGCAATGCTGAGGGTAGGTTTGTAGTAAGTACTCATTGTGGAAGGCTTAGAATATTTTGGGAGGGTGTGCGACACAACATAGCTGGGTTCCTTGGTGCCAGTAATCTACTGCTAGGGTGAAATGGGTTAATACAAAGAGTTAGATGTTACTTGTCATGTATGGATTAGTTTTTACTGGCAATGGGAAGCCACCAGCCAGAAAGGGGTTAACTGTATCCACCAGGGAGATGCTGGAGATGGAACATTTCACTATATGCAGCCAGCAGCATTGAAAGGGTTAATTGTGAGCCTGAAGCTTCTGGGTTGGGCTCAGTCTCACAAATGCATGTGTGCGTTGTCATGCATTACTGCAATACGGATCAATATGCCATAGAATGTTATTTGGCAGCATGGTGGCGCAGTGATTAGCACTCTGGCCTTTGCAGTGCTGGGTCCTAGGTTCAATTTTCACCCAAGACATTATCTGCATGGAGTTTGCAGGTTCTTCCCATGTGGGTTTCCTCCAGTTTCCTCCCTCATTCCAAAAACATGCAGTTAGGTTAATTGGCTTCCCCCATAAATTGACCTTAGACTGTGGTAATAGACATATGACTATGGTAGGGACATTAGATTGTGAGCTCCTTTGAGGGACAGCTAGTGACATGACTGTGGACTTTGTACAGCGCTGTGTATTATGATGGCGCTATATAAATACTGTGCAATTTTAATAAAAGTGATCAATATTAGGTGTAAAATCCGAAGAATCTTGCTTGTTATCCGGTGACCTCTTAATCGATTGAGAGGTCATAATACTTTTTTTTCCAATTATCAATATAGGCTCAACTGTGCATAGATTGCGCCGTGCAGTCGTATGATCGATGGATTCTCAGTCGACATGAAACCAAAGCATTGGTGAATGTCTAACATTGAATTTATAAATCCTGCACCTGGCTCAGTGTTTGCACACTGCTCAGGGTTACCAGAAATCCCAAAGTGGATTAATAACACACAGGGAATTGCAAACAGGAAAATCCTTGCGTCTGATTGGCTGATTGCAGCAGACCCAGCTCACATTCTTTGCTTTTAGCAGATGACCCCCATGGTATTTTAGGTCTCCAGGCTTTCTGTTTGCTCTCATTGTTGCAGGATAAGCTCTGCCCACTTCCTGCTGTCATTGCAATCACTTCCTAGAGTTACTCTCACATAGTGACACCCAGGGACAAACATGTCTGAGGTCGCTCTCCTCCTAGAAACGACGCACTTTGCAGCTGAGAAGCACAAAACGCAGCGGAGGAAAGACGTAGAAAAGACGCCATATATAAACCATCCTATAGGTAATTCATTCTCCTGCTGGTTACAAGCATTGCACATTATATAGCATTATATTCTTTTATTCATAAAGCACCAACACATAGTGTAGCGCTGTACAATATAGAGGGGCCGCAGATGCATTTAGACTATGGTATGGGAGGAGATGGGGACACTGAGCAACTGAGCTGGCAATCTAATAGATGGTGGTTGTTTAAAGTGTGTGCAATGAGGGGTTATTTACATTTGCTGAAGCTAAGGCTGTATACACATGTTCAATATTTCATTTAAAAGATTGACTGATGAACGAATGAGCGCTGCACACACATCGCTGTTCTATAGAGAGGGGAGAACAAACCAGCAGCACCCCACTGTGCTCTACTGACTTGTGATCCTACACCCATCAGGATGGATCCATGAACAACGATCAATCAATGTCAGGCAATCAATGTACACATGTCAGATTCTCACCCGAGACAAGCCCGACTGCTCTTATCAGAATCATCGGACGTGTACATAGACTAATATTATGTATTTCCTAAAGGATAGAACCTTACGACTCTCTCTCTCTTTCTCTTTCTTTCTCTCTCTTTCTCTTTCTCTCTCTCTTTCTCTTTCTCTCTCTCTTTCTCTTTCTCTCTTTCTTTCTTTCTCTGTCTCTCTTTCTTTCTTTCTCTCTCTTTCTTTCTTTCTTTCTTTCTCTCTTTCTTTTTCTTTCTTTCTTTCTCTCTCTTTCTTTTTCTTTCTTTCTCTCTCTCTTTCTTTTTCTTTCTTTCTCTCTCTCTCTCTTTCTTTTTCTTTCTTTCTCTCTCTCTCTTTCTTTTTCTTTCTTTCTCTCTTTCTTTTTCTTTCTTTCTCTCTCTCTCTTTCTTTTTCTTTCTTTCTTTCTCTCTTTCTCTCTCTCTCTCTTTCTCTCTCTCTCTCTCTCTCTCTTTCTTTCTCTCTCTCTCTCTCTCTCTCTTTCTTTCTCTCTCTCTTTCCTTACTTTTTTTTCTCTCTCTCTGTTTCTTTTTCTCTTTCGCTTTCCTTTATTCTCTTTTTTTTCTCTCTTTCTCAATCTCTCTCTTTCTTTCTCTCTTTTTTTCCCCTATTTCTTTTTCTTTCTCTTACTTTCTCTTTCTTTCTGTCTTTCTCTCTCTCTCTCCTCTCTCTTTCCTTCTCTTTTTTTTCTCTTCCTTTTTTTCTGACTTTCTTTCTCTCTTTCTCTCTCTCTCTCTCTCTCTCCCCCCCTCCTCTATTACTGTCACTGCATTTTGTTTAGTTGAACTAAAATTCTTTAAAACTGTTTTATTTAGTTGGTGAATATTAACATTTCATTTGCTTTTCCTTTAGTGTCATTTCATTAAGTGTTATTTCATTTTATTATATACTGCATATATAACCTTCAAAAATCCAGCACACCTCAGGTCCGATGGTTGCCGGATTTTTGAACCTGTACTGTGTGTATGTGTAGACTTTGAAACCAAACAAATAACTTCCTTTTCTCTCTGACTGTGCTTATTATTATTGCTCTCAGCTTTTTTGAGCTACAAAACACCCCCCAGAAAGAAAGAGGGACGTGTTTTGTAGCTCTAGAGCATTTCCTGTCCTAGGGTGACAACGCTGCCCCTTCATTGATACAAATTAAGTGAGTAGGCGTTGTCACCTCAGGAAAATAAGCCTGAAAGTCCAGTGCAGCATTATCTAAGGACTATACAGTCCTTAGGGCTGCCATATTGTTATCTTGGGTTTAGAGAGATTTTATTAGAATTACAGCACTACAGCACTATGTTGGCGCTATATAAATCCTGTTCAATAATAGTAATTACACAACACATATTACAGCTTCAGCATTTTACAGATGATTGGGGGGAGATTTTTTGTGATTATAAAATATCTATATGGGAAGTGTATGGAGTAGTGGATGAGGATGTACAGCGCTGCGTAATATGTTGGCGCTATATAAATCCTGTTTAATATTAATAATAATAATAATAATGAGGGACAATTCTCCCCTCTGTTCCCCTTAAAACATTTTTTCACCTTTGTACCGGTTTATGTTTTAGGTGTTGCTAGAATATTATCTCACGAGGCTGGAATCAGTGATATAACTGTGCTGCAGGTAAAGAAGTGACGTTCTGTGCCCTGTCTTTGTTATTAATGTCAACAAGCAGTGTGGTTTCCATTATTTCGGCCCAGTTGAATTATAGGAAAGGAAATTAAAAAGATAAGGCATGCCGGTAATGTTTATTAATAATATAATATTGTATTTATATAACACCAACATATACTATGGCGCAGTACAAAGTCCACAGTCATGTCAGGAAGGCTAAATGTGATTTAACCGTTTGGTACTGCTTGAAAAAAACGTGTGAATTCAGCCTTCAGCCTCATACAGACATCCAATAGATGTCAGAAGTTTGTTGCTGGAATTTTTTCCTGGTGACAGATAAATGAACGAGTGCTGTACACACCAAACCATTCTATTCTTTGGAAGGGGGGAAGAAGAGGAAGGGGCTGGAATTTAAACCTGGGATCCCAGTGCTGCAAGAGTGTCACTAGATTGCCCAATCCCCATGGCGCATATCTGGTGTCTGTTGGTGGGCATGCTGAAAATATGAAATTACATTATCTTCAGGTCTCAGATTTCCTTAATATAACTTAATATAAAAGTAACCTTTCTCAACCAGGGTTCCTTAAGCCAGGGCTGATGGGCCTCTAATTTAATGGTGTCTGCAAATGCCAATGCCATTGGTGGAGGCAGCTGCGGGACACTGATGAAGTTTTCTGTACCACCATTGTAAAGGAACATGCTTTCCACTGGTTACAAATGGAAAGTGGGTTGGTTTTACCCAAAAAGTCCCCAAATGATTTCAAGGGTTCCTCTGGGTTAAAATGGTTGAGAAAGGCTGGTATAAAGAGAAACCCAACAACATTTGGATTGCTGGATGGTCTCTTCAGGAATATGGCACATTTAGGCAGTGACGTCAGGTGGCCTGCTGCAAGTGGCTTGAATTGCAGCTACAACCCTTGTGTGCCCCATGTCCTGCCAACTGCTCTCAGTCAACCGGACTCGGCGGTTCCTTAGGTGCTGGACATGCATGATGGCAAACAGAGCAGCCCAAAGCATACACACTTCCTGGGTAACCCCACCATGCAACATAGCCATTACATTTGTGGATGGAATGTTGAATCTTGCATGCCAAATTAAGCCAAAGTGAAAGCCTCAGGGCTAGTATCAGATGAGAATCTGGCGTGTGTACAGCACTCGTCTGACGTCGTTCATAGATCCCTCCTGGCAGATCCACAAATGGCGAACGTGAGTTAAGGAAAGAAAGCGCAGTGGAAAGCCACTCCATTGTTCTCCCCTCTCCATAAAGCAGAATGGCGCTGTATGTACAGAGTTCGTTGTGAAGATCCTTTCCAACAGGAATTATTGTACACGTAGCCTTACTAAAGGTTTAAAACCACCTCATTTACAAATCTATTAAGCAATGTGATGGGAATAACTGATAAAAGCAACAACAAAAAGACAGCGGTTGCAATATTTATTATGTTTTAAAGGAGGATGATAAATGTCAGTACTCCAACCTCCGTCACCTTTTTTGAGGGCGTTTAATTTGTAGTATATCATATCCCCCAACATCACTCACCCCATAGTGTCAAAATATTCCCAAATTTCCTAGGGATCTCCTACAAAAAGTATGTAACTTTTTGGAAAATAAAGTTGGAACTGTGAATGGGAGTGGGAATATCTGTGCTGGATTGTGGCATGGGCCTGCGTTATTCCAACCAAGTGGCCCCGAGGCTGACTCACGCCTAGAGCCCCAATTTATCTAAAACCAGCTGATTACTATTACATGCAAATATAAAAACATCAAATAATTAAAATATCTTAAGAAAGCGCTTTAATTTCCAGGCAGCCCTGCTACACGATACTGTAGAAGATACGGACACCACGTTCCAGGAGATTGAGGAGAAGTTTGGACTGGAGGTCAGGAAGATTGTGGAGGAGGTGACAGACGATAAGTCATTACCGAGATTAGTGAGGAAGCGGCTGCAGATCCAGCATGCGCCCCATTGCAGTCACAAAGCCAAGCTGGTCAAACTAGCCGATAAATTGTACAACCTGCGGGACTTGAACCGAAGCACGCCAAATGGTAAGTGCTCCTGCTGAAAGATGGATGGCTTTGCCCCTGCTTGGGTCTCATGGTCTGACCGTCCGTGGTGAAATCAGACCTGAAGACTTTGTCTGCTTCAGTAATTTAGGAAGTATTAAGGCCATTGGATGACATTGGGGAAACATTACATAGGTCGGGGAGAGGACCTTGGTGTTCACCTTAGTTCTTTCTCATTGGGAGGAAAACTCAAAAAGTTCCTCCTCTCTGCCAAGCTGCTTATTCTCTACCATTAGATTCGACCATCAAAATCCCAAACATAAGGAGCCATGTGATTTATTGCACTACTAACATGATGGCATTAATTGGTTGACCCAGCTTTGCCATTTTGGGCCGCAAAAGACGTCCAAAGCCTTTTGTGAGCTTCCGTAGGTTGATCTGAACCCTGCACAGGGCTTTCTTTCTAGAATGGAGCAATGAGAGGGTAAATACATGTTCCTGTGGATGGGGAAGAGAACCTTACCCTGGGTCTAAATCTTATCCTAGGGGGATGTGTAGGTCCCAAATATAGCCTGGGATCTGCAGTGAGCTCTACCGGGCCAGAAAGATCAATGTTGGACCTGGTATTCAAACCTAAAAGTTGATGGTTCATCTTCTGATATTTTGCCCTCCCTGGTCCCTCCTGTACCCTCTTTATCAAAATAGAAACCAAATCAACAAATAAAACGTTTCTTTTCATTACATATCTTGTTAGATCCTATGAGCTCATTACTTTGCATCTCTGCTTTTCTTTACAATGCAGGCAGATTATGGATAGTGGTAAGGGTAGGGTGTACATAAGGTAGGGTGTGCTTCCAAAAACAATCCTAGCACCATTTCCTGCAGACCTCCATAGGTAACACTCACATTTGCTGATCCTCTATTAAATAAAATAATCCAATGAATGAAAGATGCTGGCCAGGGACAGCTAGACTAAATGTTTCAGCCCTATGTTGGATTGGCAAAGGACCCCATACATCTATACATACATGCTATACATCAGTCATCCTGTGATCCAACCATTCTCCCCCAAGGTTCCTACGGAGGTTGTTGGGGGTTCTCCGTACTGTGGCTGATTGACCACCTGTTTTCTGATGCCTGCATAGTTCTGGGGCTTACGGTGCTCGATAGTCAGCCGCATGGTATTCCACCCAGCACTGTAAGGGGGTCATTCTTTTCCATGGCCATTAGTTTAAGAGGTTTATTCCACTGACCTCCAATAAATTGTTTTTACCAAGGGTTCCCCAAGACCCACAAATTATTTCAAGGGTTCCTCAGGGCTAAAAAGGTTGAGAAAAGCTGCTCTAATCAAATGCATTTTATAAAGTTCCTTCTTTAATACCACCATACCAGGTCCTCCATACATGTCCGTTTTTCTTTTGCAGGGTGGTCAGCGCAACGAGTGCAAGAATATTTCCAGTGGGCGTTCCTGGTGGTGAAGGGTCTACGAGGCACAAACCCAGCCATGGAGCAAAGTCTGGAACAGCTATTTATACAAAAGGGAGTTACTGCCTAGCTCCAGATTTTTTAGATGTACAAGTGTCATAAGACTGCAGTTTCATGCCATTGTACAACCAAAGAAGTGCAAAGAATGGCATTAGATTTGGATATTTTTGTGTGTACAGTTGTGTTAACAAACTGTCTGGTAATAGATGTGTGCCAGCTTGTAAGGACGATCACAGTCATTCCTGCAGCACTATTGTGTATTAATATGCAGTAAGAACAGGTATATATAGTATAATAAAAGGTTGTCCAAAGCTATTTTACACACATCAGATGATTCTTGCCTAAAATGTTGTGCTCATCTGCCAGCAGTCTCTGACATCCTTCATCATTCTGCCACAATAGATTGAAAAACAACCAATTGGGAATGATTGCTGCTTGCTTCTATTGAGAGCACAGAAAATTGCTGCTCACTCCTTCCTACCTCTTCATAGAACAGAATAGTGTTGCGTGTACAGCACTCATTCACTCATCAATGGATTGTTTGGAGCAACAATCCTCTGACGACTGTATGGGGCTTAAACCTTGCCAGCATGAGGCTATACATAGTGCAGACAGCTGATCCCTACCTGCTCTGTATAGGTTTCCTGGTGCACTACAAGCACCAGCCATGTACTCATCTGTTTTGCTAATGGAATCCTCTGCACTAGATACAATGCAGGCAAGGCTCGGGTAGCCTGTAAAGTAGCTGTCTATGTGCCTGTGTGGGCATACCGTTTAATAGGATTCAGAATCCACAGATAAGTTCATTTGACCTGCTTCAGTTAGGTTATGGATTCACATAGACATAAATAATAATGCTAAATTCTAAGTGATCAAACATCTGGCACAGGCTATAAATCTATCTGACAGGTGTCCATAGACCTACAATTATTGCCAATCAGGGCTGGATCAGGAACACTGTTTTTTTTTTTTAATAATTGGCAAGATTTAAAAGACTTTGGATTGTACTATTGGATTTTAGCTATGGAAAGCTTTACTGTAATATTTAGGAAAAGTAGGACATTTGTTCATTACCTCATTATGATAATATAGTATAACAATTAGGACATTTAAAGCAGAACTGAACTTTTTGGAGGGTGGTGATCTTTTGATCGGCACAGCATACTTGCCCATTATGTAGCAAACTTACTCGTGTGCAGGCAACCTGTCCAGGGCCTGTACTTCCTGCATTCTTGGAGGGCGCCATCTTTGCTGCCAGCTCCATGGCTCACTTCTGGGAAGACGGCAATCTTTTTCAGCCATTGGATGACAGAACCCCTGTGCCCGCACAGGAGTTACATTGTCCCCGGAGGCTGGTTCTGTGCGCAGCATACAACATGACCAGGAGCCAAGGATTTATTTTTGCATGTCTCCCCTGTCAAACCACTCAACCGCCAGGTGACTTTTTTTTTTTTTTTTTAGGTCTGTTTTAAGTCACCAGTGATTAATTCCCTTGTAAATGATTGCTGCTAAATTGGTGACTTAAAACCCAGCTGAAGGTTTGCACCTTGCCTTTTCATAATTCTGTACCGCTACGAGTGATAAATATTACTTGGAAATACTGAATAAATATTTACCAAATAAAAATATATACAAGTTTTGCTGTAATACCTGCCTTTGATCTAGAACTGTACCTCTCAGTACCTTTTTCCCACAAGATGGCTTTTTTCTTTTGCAGTATGCCCCAGTGTGTGAATAGACAATGAAGGAGAATCAGCTCTGTGATGAGCATATCTCCGTCACTATTCTTGCTCCTGCCATCAAGCATGCTTTTTGTCGGTACATAAACTAGTCAGCTGATTATACCTATCCTGTTGCAGAAAGCTTACCCATTACTATATTTACAATATCAAAAGCTTACAGTATATTAGTGTGGTGGTTAGTGGGATGAATGCCTCTTATATTGCTGGGCAGTGGGAAAAACATCACCCTTAACATATAACCAAAAAGATCATTGGAGGCAGAGATTGCTCAAGAAACCCCTAGCAAACTCTGCAGGAAGCCTGGTTGAGAAACATTGATCTAAAAAAGTCACTATAGACAACGTGTACTATAATATCTACAGTAATGAGGCTGGAACTGTTTTTGTTCCATATAACAACTGAAATCCCATACAATGAGCAGGGAAATCTTATTGATATGGAATAAAATCTAAAGCAAATTGTAAAGTGTACAGCCAGTTCTAGACCTTTTTTTGCAGAAGACCTACGCATGGGCTGCCTCGGATTTGAAAGCAAACATGCATTTGAATATTAAACAGCTTGGATAGAAAATGCAGACATATAGGGGATACAAAAGAAAAGAAAAATCAGAAAAATCCTTATCTGCACTCTTTTCCCTGAAATTTGATTTAACACAGATTACTGTGACCTCAAATGACTAATTTCCTATAAAACACAATACACTGAAACCATGGACTGTCCAAGTGTTTCATTTGGTTCTGCACCAGGGAATGTTTCAGTGAGTGCTTTAAATAGACCCTAAATATTACCCCATACTGCAGCAAAACTTTAGCTTGAATGAATTTTGTTTGTACCAATTTTACTGTAAAGAAATAAATTACAGATTAATATAAAAGCGATTTATATACATTTAAGTGTCACTTGTTTTTGTTCAGATTCTGTAGAGAAAATTGCCATCGCTATCAAAAAATTCTTTCCCTTTTTGTACAGCTTTCACCTTGTTTTCAAGTCCGCTATTGGCTAATTCTTCCAGATCCTGATCACTTAATACCTCCCCATCCCATTGTGCATCAGGTCTTTTCCAGTCATCTTCTGCAGGTTCACTGAGCTCAGGTTCTACCTGTGGGTTTGCATTGGATACACCTGGAGGAGGGTGAAGCTCCTGGGACTTCTGAGGGATGTTTTGAGGTACGACATTCTCTATGTGTCTCTGTATCCCATTTGTCCTCACAACTACATGAGAGACGTCCGATGTCCTTACAGCTACATGAGAGACGTCCGATGTTTTGGGAGAAGAAAGAAGCAGCGGTGAATGGCCGGCCACCAGCTGTCGGTTGCCACTTCCCTGTGCTAAGAGCTGTGTTGGATGTTTAGAAGGGGTCGTTAACTGAAGCTGGTCAGGCTTGGTCGTAGAGGGGAGCTGC
>NC_092859.1:148987111-149018217 GCF_032062135.1 Pyxicephalus adspersus
TATTGCTGCATAGGCAAATCTCCTGTCCTGATGGCCATCAGTACAGCCCTGCGTATTATGTTGGCAAATAAATCCTGTATAATAATAATTCCGTACAGTTGAGAGACAAATTCTGGGCTCCCCTTATGTATTGTGTATGCATAGAGATGTCAAGAGGATCATCGCTAGATAACCTGAAAGTGGAAAAAAAAAATCTCACTGAACTTGCAGGCAGGTCCCTGTCCGATTATTAATATTTAACAGTATTTATATAGCACCAACATTTTACGCAGTGCTGTACAATAAATAGGGGTTGCAAATGACAGACAGATACAGACAGTGACACAGGAGAAGTAGAGGACCCTGTCCTGAAAAGCTTGCAATCAAAGAGGAAGAAAGCAGCACACAATAGTAAGTGATCCCACCTGGAATATGTGAAAAAGTTGAGCTGCACATAGGCAGCGTCAGTTTGGTTGCTGGTGAAAGCTGGCATTCTGTTTGTCATTGCGTGTGCTGAGGATGGATAAACTCCTGCGCAAGTTATGCTACCGTTACTGTCAAGATGGCTAAAAATTGAAGAAAAAAAAGGGAGTGGCGCTCTGGTAGGAAGCTTGGATAGGTAAGTGCTGCAGGGTTTAGTTGTATTATATAAAGCAGAACTGTACTCCTTGGTGTGTGGGGAGCTTCTGCCAGAATCAGCTGACCTACCTGTGTGCAGGTGCCATGCAGGTGCAGGATCCTGCCATTCTAGACAGTTTCCATCTTCACGGGGGACTTCCAGGTCTATGGAAACCCTCTTTGGCCACTGCATGCAATGGGATGTTTTTCTAAATGGACACTGTCTGTCCCTTTTACAATAAAGAACTGACCTCAGTTTTTAGGGGAAAGGGTTTACTTTTGCTTCCCAACCAAGGTTCCTTCAGAGGGCGCTAGAGGTTCCTTGAGCAATGAGCAGTTTTTGACTCTAAGGTCAATCTAAAAGATATTTTTGGCTATCTGTCAGGCTGACATTCCTCCCACTGGTCAGCAATGTAAGAGACGTTCTTCCCACTGATCACCACACCAATATACTGTGAGCTGTGGATTTATTAATCATAGCCAGGGTTCCCTGAAGAACTGGAAGTTATCTCAGGGTCCCCCCTGTTACAAAGGTTTAGATTCTGCTCTGTACATTGATATTTGTGCTGTGTATGGCATTGTGACTTTTACCTGATCTGCTCCATTGCATTCCAGGTCAGGCGCCTTTCTGGTGGTCCCGGCGGCTCCATCTTCCTCTGTATTCTGCGGAATCGCATTGATTTGTCGTGTTTTTTTAGCATGCTGGGGAAAAGAAGACGCAGAATATTCTTATCATTGCATGGATGAATCTCACTCACTATACACTGAGCAATAGAATGCCTTTGTGGAACTTAATTGTTACTAAATGTATCAATACAGATTAAGGCAAAACTATGAAAAACTGCTCATAACGGCTTCTAAAACTTCACCATGCCCACAGCTGCTCACAAATCCCCCCACAGGAATGAATGGCTCATCTGGGTACATGTGTGGGTAATTTCCCCTTGTGGGGTGACATTCAATATAAGAAATACCAGCTGATCCTGCCAGGAATGCCGCGCATTATCCCCCCACATGAATGAATGGCTCATCTGGGTACATGTGTGGGTAATTTTCCCTTCTGGGGTGACATTCAATATAAGAAATACCAGCTGATACTGCCAGGAATGCCGCGCTACCAACACCTTGACACTGAGTTATGGGGAAGGAGAGGGAGGTGTTCTGTTGTCTGTCAGTACTCTTCCTCTAGTGCAGTCAGGGCCCCATTACACCAATCTATTTTCTTCGGCGGGCACGCTATGCAGTGCATTGCATTAGAAAGAGGTGCCAGACAGCAGATAATAAAAGGATCTGATTGCTTGGTGTATAGTGATGTAGATGCACTGAGCTTGCAATGCAGCAAATATTGTGTTTTCTGTATGTCATGGTAACATGTCAGCCCCCAGACAAGTATGTCCCCCTAGAACAGGAAGTTTGTCCCGCCAGTGTGTCCCTCTAGGTCAGGAAGTGTGTCCCCCCCAAAACAGGAAGTGAGTCCCCCCCAGGACAGGAAGTGTGTCCCCCCAATGTGTCCTCCTAGGACAGGAAATGTCACCCCAGGACAGGAAGTATGTTACTGGCAGGACCAACACTTGAAAACTAAAAGGAAAAATGAATGCAGTCACCACAGCTATGGCCTGGTGAGCTGCAATATTGGTCACATTGTTTTCTGTAGCCCCCCTACCTCATCATTTCCTGCTCCCCATTCTCCTCATTTTCCAGGTCTTCCTCTTCCCCGGGCACTGGAGTCAATGGAGGACGGGTCCGCAGTCCACAGCAACCCAAAGAAGCCGGACGGAGGCCGCTAAAAAGCCGAATTCTTCCCAAAGAGGTTAAAATCGCAGACGCCATCCCTGCACATCGATTGATTCTGTCTAAACTCGATGAGCTCCGGGCTCACCGCCTGATCTTGCCCTTGTCACATGAGCCCTTGCCACGCTGAGCCCGCCCCTTTAGCTGCTTCTATGGTGACTGAAACTTCCTGCTGTTTGACAAATGAACCCGGAAATGGTCCATTTTTTTCCTTCCCCAGCGATGCACTACTGGTTCCTAGAGGGGGTATAGGTCTGGGATGCAGAGGTTCTACATGGGGCTGGCGGTGTGATTGGGGCGGTCAGAGCTGTGCTGGGTGAGACAGGTAAGGAGAAAGAGGAAGAGGGGCTTCTTCCGGTCTTTATTTTTTGAAGTGGGGTGTCAGGACTGACCGGAAGTGCAGTGTCACAACTGTCATCTGAGCACTTCATCCTATTTAGATGGACATGCCTTCCCTCACCATTTCAATTCACAAAAGCTCTGGCTGAAAATGGTAGAATGGTGCTAAACCCATAGAAAAATGGCAGCATGGTGGCTCAGTGGTTAGCAGTCTGGGCTTTGCAGTGCTGGTTCATGTTTGGTATCTGTGTCATGTTTGGGACATGTTTGGTATCTGTTTACTTTATGTAATGTATTCCTATTTAAACTAGAACTCTGGCCTTAGCAGCGCTGTAGCAGCGCTGGTTCCTAGGTTCAAATCTTGGCCAGGGCTTGATCTGCATGGAGTTTGCAGGTTCTCCCCATGTCTGAGTGGGTTTCCTCCGCGTACTCCGGTTTCCTCCCACATCCCAAAAACATGCAGTTAGGTTAATTGGCATCCCCCCAAAATTTACTTTATTGGTAATGACATATGAATATGGTAGGGACATTAGATTGTGAGCTCCTTTAAGGGACGGTTAATAACTATAAACGTTGTACAGCCCTGTGTAATAGGTCGGCGCTATTGTAGCAAATTCAACCATGTCTATCCTAGCCACTCTGTCCGCTCCTCCAATGACCAACTAACGACTTTCTCACTCGTAACCTCATCACACACACGGCTCCAAGATTTTTCTAGAGCTGCCCCGACTCTCTGGAATGGTCTTCCTTGGCCTATTCGGCTTGCTCCTACTTTCTGATCATTTAAAAGAGCGCTCTAAACCCATCTTTTCAAACTAACCTACCCGTCTCCTAAAGCCCCACTACTTAGCCACCATTCCATATCCCCCTCCTATTGTGTGCTACTTCCTCTTAGATTGTAAGCTCTTCGGGGCAGTGTCCTTTTCTCCTCCTGTGTCACTGTCTGTATCTGCAACCCACATTTAAACCCTAAACTACCCAAAACAAAAAAATACTGCAGTCGATCCATCGGGAGGTTTCTTGTATGACATTGTATGACAATCGAATTACAACTGAAAAAAAATACTTACCCTGTCCCTGCAGCTCTTCCGGAGACGTCTTCTGTCTTCAGTCTTCTGGCGAGTGCAGTGACGATCTCCGGGGTTTCCCGGTGACGTCGCTGCATGCGTCGGTGCGGGCGGGAGGCGGGGCGGGAAATTCAAAAAACTTTGCATTGAACTCAATACAAAAAAGCTGTATTGAGTCCAATACAAATAAATCTTTATATAATATATATATAATTTTATTATATATGAATATATTATTTAAGCTACTATACAGGTACATTACATTATACATTTTTTTTTTTACATTATACAAATTTTTTTTTTCAAAGATTTTTTTTTTTTTTTTTTTTTGGACATATTTTGGTGAGTTATGCGGTAATTCAGTGAATTATAAGTAATTATTGAGTAATTCGGTGACTTAGCCTACAATCTAAAATACATTTCCATGCAAAAAGTGTTACATTTTTTGCATGGAAATTTATTTTAGATTGTACGGAAGTTTGGAAAGAATTAGAATACCCGGCATTCTTGTACGCGTCCCTCTGCGATTCCTGATGATGTCAGTGCATGCACCCATCGACGGAGGTCATAGCGGGAAATTCAAATATTTTGTATTGGATTCAATACAAAGTCCCGTATCCAACCCAATCCAAAGTAATACAAAATATATTTATGTGGTTTTGTCTATAAGTATGTGACTTTGCCACACTGGTATACCGAATTTTTGCATTTTCAGTATTTTTGTTTTATTTATGTATTCTTCTTTAAGCTGATTTTTGTGTTTTTTATTTAATTTTATTAAAAGTAAATTTTTTTTTTATATTCATGATATCTACTTGTTCGGACATATTTCTGTAAGTTACAGGTCTACAATTTAAAAAAAAAAAACACCTTTAGGAGCTACACAGGAACCAAACCCCTATTCTAAAGAAACTCTTAATGCCATTGGATCGTTCCACCCTTATTGATACTCTGAGCCAAGTGATCGAATTGTGCACCATTACAGCCCAAAATATAAATGTTACTGGTTCAGGACCGATAAATTGTGCCCGATATATCAAAAATCCTGGCAATGCAATAATAATGTAAAAGCTCCATGATTAGGAGAAAGGGGCACTGCCTATGATAGAAGGCCTCGCCTTTACCTTTTCTTTAATAATTACATTGCATAGATTACATCAGTGATTATCAACCAGGGTTCCTCCAGAGGTTGCTGGGGGTCCCTCAAGCAATGAGCAGTTTATGCCTCTCAGGTCAGTTACCACTGACACCATAGTTACATAATTTAGAATGGAAAAGTCATTTATATAGCATTATTATTATTAATATTAAACAGTATATATATAGCGCCAACATATTACTCAGCACTGTACATAAAATAGGGGCTACAAATGACGGATACAGACAGTGACAGGGTAGGAGGTAAGGTCTCTACCTCCAAGAGCTTACAATCTAAGAGGTGGGTAAACAGCACACAATAGGAGGGGGTATATGGAATGGTGGGTGAGTATTGGGGGTTTTAGGAGACAGAAGAAGATGAGTAAGCAAGTTTGAAAAGAAAGGTTTTAAGGGCTCATTTTAAATTAGCAGAAAGTAGGAGCAAGCCGAATAGAAGGAGGGAGATCATTCCAGAGAGTCAGGGAAGCCCTAAAAAAGTCTTTGAGTGGTGCATGTGATGAGGTTATGAGTGAGGAAGTCATTAGTAGGTCATTGGAGGAGCGAAGAGAGCAGCTAAGGAAGGCATGGTTGAATTTGCCTACAACGGGAAAAAATTCCTTCCTGATCTCATGAGGCAGTCAAATGTTCCTGGATCAACTGTCAGTCATCTATTTGGCTATCTGTAAGGGTGACATTCTTCCCCATTGGCCAACAATGTAAGAGGCATTATTACTACTGATCACCAGGCAGTGTACCATGAATTGGGCATATCATAAATATTGGCAGGGATTCCCTAAACCCTAAAATTTTTTTCACGGTTCCTTAATTTTAAAAGATTTAGAAAGGCTGAAATAGAGAACCAGTATGTTTTTCATACATGAACAGAAATTCATACAATGAATTAATATTTTCTTGCAGCTAGATAATAATTTGCTTGAATACATGAGATCCTAAACATGTCTTTTCTTTGCTGCAGGTGTGCTGCCAATAAACAAAGATGGCTTCAGAAAGGCTTGATGCTCCAGGGCTACCAGACTTCACCATCCTGAAAAGGTTGGCTCGGGACCAGCTGATTTACCTCCTGGAGCAGGTCAGGGTCCCCTGTATATCAGTGTCAGGTTGATACCAGGCAAGGTGCCTGCTGTGTATAACGATTGTCTGTGATAGATCCAATATAGGATTGTATGATTTTATCTAACAACCCTTTTAAAATAGATTAGGTCTGTCCAGTTCTTTTTGGGGGTCTCCAAACGGACCATCAGAGATGAGACAGTAGCAGAGTTAGGCTACTTACACATGTCAGATGATTCTTTTTTGATAATCGCCTCAGGGCTGATATTGGACGAGAATCTGGCATGTGTACAGTGCTCAATGTCTGGAAGACCGTCTCGGCAGATCCATGGACAAGGAACAATTGTAATGAAAGTAAAGGAGAGAGAGGGCAGCGGGGTGCTGCTCCATCATTCTCCCCCGTTCCCTTTCCATGGAGCAGAACGGCGCTGTGCCTACAGCACTCGTTCATGCATTGTGCAGTATTTGTCATTGGAAAGGATCGTTAAAGATCCTTTCCAATGACAATTATTGCATGTGTGTACCCAGCCTTATTGTTGCAACAGAGAAAATCAAATGTTTAGCAGTTAAAGCACAGAGATGCTAACTAAAACATGAAAATACATCAATCTTTATAGGCATATAGAATCTCTACTATATAGGAGGGCTTAAGCCGTTATCTATCGTTGTTATTAGGCAGATTGTCCAATAATGTATACTCAGAAGTCCATATAAGCATAATAGGTCACAAACAGTCATTGGGGTGGATAAACCACGTGTCTAACATTTTTGGCACAGAAATGACTGTCCGCCATCTTGGATTTTTGTATAAGCTGATTCTAACTGAGGGTCTCTTACCAGCCTTCAAGGCCATCCTGTGTTCAGCTTTCAGGGCCTTCCCACTGAATGTTCCTAGTTTCAGGTCCTGCTATGTATATTTTATATTCTGTATACAGACTCCCTATATTTTTATCACAGGACCATATGGTCAACAATTATATCTGATACTACAATCTTAAGGGCAAACATAAAGGGTTCTATTTACAAACAGGGAATCTGACATTCCCTTCAATTTTCCCTGGTGGGAATCAATTACTATCATTGCAACACACTGACCTGGATGATTCCCACCAGAAAATGTTTGAGGGAATATCTGGGCTCTATTTATAAAACAGGGAATCAAAGTGTCCTGCTAATTATTATGTAGAGGATGGTGTGCAGCGGTTTTAATGACTTTTCTTAATTTTAGCTCCCTGGAAAAAAGGATTTGTTTATTGAACCGGAGCTGATGAGCCCACTGGATCGTATTGCCAATGTCTCGATATTAAAGGTATTTTTACTATGTGTGCATTTTCCTGTATTGATATATTTTGTGATATTCAGTAAAATACTTTCAACTTTTCTTTGTTTTTTGTTTTTTTTAGCAACACGATGTTGACAAATTGTATAAGCTTGAGAACAAACCCATTTATACCAACGCTGAGCAGTAAGTCATTCAAATGTTGTTTTTTCTCAGTAGTAACAGTCTGACATTTTTAACCAGAGCTGAAAGCAAATATTATTAAACTCTTTATTGGTTATGTTATCGTGAAATATTAATTTGGTGGATTTTAAAGCCAAACGTTAGGCAATCAATCAGCCCATCGATTATTGTTAAGAAAGCAGCTTTTACTGCAATACTGACCACCTTTCAAGTGCTGTTCCCTGTAGACTTGCTACTGATGGTCTTCTGTGTCCATGATGCTGGGTGCCATTCAACCCACTTCCTGGGACATCATACACACACCTTATAGGGCAGTGGTTTTCAACCTGGGATCTGGAGAACCCTGGGGTTCCTTGGGCAATGAGCAGTTTGTGCTTCTCAGGTCAGTTACCACTGATACCAATTATCTATTTGGCTATCTGTAAGGGTGACATTCTTCCCAATGGCCAACAACCTAAGAGGCATTTATCATATTGACTGTCAAGCAATCTTTCATGAATTGGGCATTTCAAAAATATTGGCACAGGTTCCCTAAGACATAAACACTATTTTAAGGGTTCTCCAATGGTAAAAAGGTTGAGAAATACCTTTGTAGGGCTGTGGGTGGGTGGCTGTTTAAATATCCAAGTCAAACATTTCTGTAGGGTGTACATACTTTTTCACACGCCTGTATACTGGTATACAATAAAGGTGCATTTTATTGCCTAAATTAGCTGTTTAGGTGTTTCACAGCATTGTGTTACCCTTTGCCCATTGTTTTGCTATTTTTGTCTCCAGGTTGTGCTTTTTGATCAGACCTCGTGTTAAGCATGTGAAGAATATTGCCAGTAAGTGCAGCTGCTTTATTCTTTTTTTAAAAAATTTATTTTTTATTAAGTTTTTTCAAACAATAAACAAAAAGTATCAACAAACATAAAAAGGTAGGCAAGAAGTACAAAGTAATAACTTAACAATACCCAGGAATAGAAAACATATACGGTATATGATCACCTGTGATATATTATCACAGATTTCGGTAAAAAATAGAATAACTCAATATAATAATTCTTGTTAAGAGGTAGCAATAAAACAGAGACTTTCTTTTAATAGGCTTACTATATAAACAGCAGTAAACACATCAAGCGATACATATGTCTAAACATGAAATTTCTAGGCAAAACAGAAAGAGAGCAAAGAAGCCGCTTTATTCTTTCATAAAGATACCGACTATTATCACTTAAAATTTAATTTCTTTATTTATTAGTGATACAAAGGTAAAATGTAATGTTCATTGTAGCCTGTCATATTTCAAAAATGATTTATTAAATGCAAGGTTTTTCACAATAGAATAATCTCACTCCTAGGGAGGAGAGCGCAGTGGGGTGCCACTCACTCGTCTTCTTTTTTTCCCTATCCATAGAACTGAGCAGCACTTGTTTGTTCATCAGTCACTGGAAATAATCACAAAACATTGTTTCCAGCAACTATCTTCTGATGTCCATCAGATATTTGTATAGGACTTGGTGTAACTCACAGCAACCACTCCGATTTCAATTTCCTGATTACCTTTATTTATCAAGTTGAATTCTTATTGGTTGCTGCACTTTATATAATGCTTTAGAAAACAAATATATCTGTATGTTATCTACCATCATGATACACTCTCTCAGTCTTAAATATCTTTATAGAAAAGATTTTTTGTAGATATCTGTATTGGTTAGTAGGGCCTGATGTATTAAAGCACTCCAAATCTGTGGAAGATAAACTATTATGGGAGAACCTAGGTGATACAGCAAACCTGGAATAGATTTCTTAAAAAGAATTTGCTATTGCATAAAAAATGTTTTTAATTCCTGGTTTGCTGGATCACCCAGGTGCTCACAGGGTACTGTATCTTCTCCAGTCCTGTAGAGCTTTAATAAATCAGGCCCATAATGATTTAAACATATTTACCCCCTATTAGGAGTGTATGCATTCCTTACTGATCTTTTATATTCACCCTTTCTTTCACGTGACTGACCAAATATAGTATATGACCAAAGTAGAGGCCTGCACACTCTAGCAAAGTATAATACCCTAAACTTTGACCTATTAACTAAGCCTAGCAGAAATCTATTTTCTTTGTAAATTTATTATGGTCGGTAGAAAGAAAAAAATTACAAATTATTATTTTTTTTTTTTATTATTATTATATTTGATTTTTGATAAACCATTTGCAGCAAGATGCGAGGGTTTTCATACACAACAGATTTTTTCAGATAAAAGATAAATGACGGAGGATCACACAACCTTTTAATAAAAAGAAGCTTTGGGAGTGTTTTACAACTTAAGAGACTGCAGGGAGTCTATATTTTGAATCGGGATGTGTCTTTCCCCCCTTGATATGTGGTACGTGTCATGTTGGGGAGACGGAACCTCTAGAGGGCGCTGCAGCTTGCACAAAAGTGATGTGAGCCCTGGGAAGGGCCAAGGCACAGAGTCTAAGCAGCAACCAGGTCTTCTCCAGTGACGCTAGTGGTGAGGATGTTGAGTTGCTGTTTACCGCTAGGTTGCGGTCCTTGGGCAGACCAGGGTGGGCAGGAAGATAAGCCAGGGATAATAAACCCCCCTAACGATCTAATTCTCTCCGTATTTCCACGCAAAAAAGCGTTACAATTTTTTGCATGGAAATTTGTTTTACATTAGTAGGCCTATAATTCTTAGGCATAACTCACCGAAATATGTCCAATATTTAATAAATTTAATAATAAACTTTAAAAAAAAACACAAAACTCTGTTTAAAAAAAAAAAAATATATATATATATATATATATATATTATATCAAGATTTCCTTGTATTGGACTCATTACAGCTATTTTGTACTGAATCCAATACAAAATTTTTGAATTTCTCGCCAATCCTCCTGCCTGCACCGATGCATGCACCGACTTCACCGGGAAACTCCTGAGATCATCTCTGCAGTCGCCAGGAGAATATCGAAGGAGGAAGACATTTCTGGAGGAGCTGCGGGGACCAGCAGGATGCCGGGGGACGACAACGGATCAAGGTAAGTGTGTTTTTTTTATGTTTTAAGCGACCTCGAGTGTAACATGGGTTGACTGGTTTTTGGATAAAATTCCAACCCGAGTAACACTCGGGATAACCGCTAGGGGGGTTAAGAGGCTATTTCCTGATTGGCCCGGTGGGATGGACAAAACTGATAAAACTTGGAAGAGAAGGTGCGCCCAGGGTCAGAACTGCATGTGCAGGAGAGAGTTGCCTGCGCTTTAGTGAGGACAAGGTAAGTGTGACAGTACAATTAGGAAATCCGCAATGCACAATCAAGAAGCAGTATTTGCATTTGTACTGAACTAATATAATTCCCCTATACAAAGGTAAGGTGTACATTTTTATCTCAAACACTAAAAAAAGTGTGTCATATTTAAATAATAAATAACATAGGCAGCCCAAAAAAAAACCCATAAAAGCAGTTCTGAGACTTTCCTAGCTAAAAACCCAGGGTTTTTACTATACCATTGATGTACTGTGTGATAAATATTGTTTTCCCCTTTACAGATCTTGTGAATGCAGACAAGAAGTCTAAAGTGAATAGAAAATACAAGATTATATTTAGCCCCCAAAAAGTAAGTTTTAACATTTTAATAACTTGCAGGGTAAAAAATCTTTATTTTTTTGGACCCTTAGTCACATTGTATAATTTTATTTCTTTGTCTCCTAGTTTTATACATGTGACATGATTCTGGAGCAGGAGGGGATATATGGCGGTAAGTTACACGTTCATGATGTTGTACATTGTATAGGAATGAAGGGGGTTCTTAGTCTAGCCTATTGTGACTAATCAATCAGAAAAACAAAAACAAAAAAAAATATTAGGAGAATAAAAAGGATGTACAGTACTTCTTGAGTTTATTAAAAATTGCAAATGTATGTGTGTATTCCATATACAGATGTAACCACCGATGAATGGTCATTTTATCTCCTTCCTCTTGATGACGATATTATCAGTATGGAACTTCCAGAGTTTTTTCGGGACTATTTTCTGGTGAGTAATACAGTGATCCACTGAAACAAATGAAAAACAATGCAAATAGCTTGCATTTTTAAAGCCTTGACCATTCCTGGTTTCCAAATAAACATAAATATTACTGATGTTTTGGGTAACTTACAAATCTCCTCTGTCAAGGAGCAATAACATTATTGCATTATTATAAATAGGAACAATGAGTACAAAGTCTTGTTTGTTGTCACCTTCTTCCTTTGAAAGATAAATATCTTTCTTGTTTGGTGTTCTGGCTATTTTCCATGTTCCTGGGTAGCATTGGCACTGTTAGCAATGCACCCATCCACATTCTTTGGCAAACATAGTCTTAATCGTTAAACTGAGACGTGCATTCTTCATTAATATTATTATTAATAAACAATATTCATATATCGCCAACATATTACACAGCGTTTTACATTAAATAGAGGACCCTGCCCAGAAGAGCTTACAATCTAAGAGGTGGGGGAAGTGGCACAGAATAGGAGGGAAGTATTTTTTTGTGTGTGCTACGTGTATTTCTTCCAGACCTGAGCAATATTTTGCCTCTGTTAAACTTTTGTTTGACATTCAGCTTGAAGTGTGTACGAAATAACAATATTATACCATTGGATTTGAGCTTTTAAGTAACAGTGATTACATTTATAACCAATCTTTATCATTATATAATTGATGTATATGTATTGTTCCATGCAATATAAGCAAAAGCAAATAACGTTTACTTTTTTTTTTACCAAGGAAGGAGACCAGAGGTGGCTTGGTACTGTTGCCAAAGCTCTTAATTTATTGAATTCCATCTTTGGTCCTATTTCGAAAACATACGGGATAGTTAATTAGCAGCTGGGAAAACTCTTTGTAAAATTTACCTCCTTGCACTTATGTTTGCATTTTTTTTTATTGCTTTACAGCTCATTTCCCTATTAGCTGACCCCATCTACAATATTGTAATTGTATATAAACTGAACATATATACTGAAAATCAGAGGTTTAAAGGTAATTTTGATTTTTCACATAGCTTTTTCAGCTTTGACGTCTTACTATAAGATATTTTATCACAAACGCAGAATAAAATTGATTCAGGTGAATTAAGTATAAGACAGTTGTCTACCCACAGCAAGGCAGGCTGTTGCATATTTGTATATGTCCATTGCTTAGGGGCACACGGACTACTAATTTTATTTTTTTTTTTTGCAGATGTGGATTATGTCACTCCATTGTGCTCTCAGGTGGTGTATGAAGGACTTGTCGATGATATTTTTAGAATTAAATGTGGTAAGGTATTTTTTTATTTTGTACTCCATCTTAAGCATGTTTTTTACTGTGCCATGCATATGTGCGAATAGGAAGTGGTATTTACTGACAGCCTTATTGGTTGTACAGTCATTTTATGTGCATCAATATGGAATGTGAATACTATAGATACTAACCATTATATAAATGCATTGCAAACACACAGATGTTGCACAAAGTAAAGTATTCAAGAATGATTATATTTAAAAAGTTTTAGTTTCCAGTACACAGAACAGTTAAGGAATATCCAGGATTATTACACTTTGGATGTTTAAATAAACCTTAGAAACTGATTTGTGTATTCTACAAACCAACCACAGAGTTAGGTTTATGCCCACACGGCAGATGATTCTCGTCTGATAATCGCCTCAGGGCTGATATCTGATGAGAATCTGGCATGTGTACAGCGCTCGTTGTCTGAATGACCGTCCTGGCGGATCCACAGACGAGGAACGATCGTAATGAAAGTGAAGGGGAGAGAGCGCAGCTGGGTGTTGTTCGGTCGTTCTTCCCCTTCCCACTCCATAAAGTAGAACAGCTCTGTGTGTACAACGCTCGTTCATGCATCGTGCAGTCTTTTGTCATTGGAAGGGATTATGAAAGATCCTTTCCAACTAATATTACTGGCTGTGTACACACATTAGACTTTTGTCATTGGAAAGGATCTTTTACGATTCTTTCTAACGACAAAAGACTGAAAGATGCATGAACAAGCGATGTACCTACAGCACCATTCTCCTCTATGGTGGAGGGATAACAAGTGAGTGGCACCCCTCTGCGCTCTCTCCCCTACACCTCCATTTCAGTTGTTTGTCATTCATGGATCCACCAGGACAGATCCATGAATGACATCAGACGGCTGCTGTACACGCGTCAGATTCTCATCTGATACTAGCCATGAAGTGATAATCGAAAAAGAATCATCTGACGTGTGCGTAGCCTAATACATTAATGGCTTCTCTTGAATGTTCTGTCTTGCCTTATGGTACTTATTCCTAATTGTTTATACTGCAAATGAACATTGTGCATCTCTTACCTCTTGTTTCTACTTCCTATTCTATCTTAATCTACCTTTTCACCATGGAACCACCCCTCAAAATAGTTTTTGGGTCTTAGGAAAAGTAAGACTTAAAGCTCATACTTACAATAGAGTGATCAGTAGGTCATACAGATTTGTCATTAAAGAATGCGAAGGTATTAGTAAAAATGAACTGGGCATTAAACTCAGCACATGCTTTCAAGAGTAGAACTTATTCTGTGCTCCAAAATTGATGACATTTTTGTCCCCAAGATTTTTGTCCCTAAAAACACAAGGGTAAAGTTTCTGCAATTGGGATAGTTTTATAAATACAATATCTAAATTAAATGTCACGTTTTTGTTTTTTTTTTGTGTGCAGGAAGTGTGGAGTTTGGCCCAGAAGTGACTTCTTCCGATAAAAGTATTAAACTTCTTCTGAACTCTCAGGATAAGGTAACATCTTCCTTTTACTTTAATGTGTCCACTATGTTATCAATAAGCAAGTAAGTAGGTATTGAATCACTGTGTATGTATGTAGACAGATTTTTTCAGGTAATAAGTAAGCCCTTTTGCACTTTTATATAGGAGACCACGTAAGACACTTTCATGTAAACTAAAAAATTTGAGTTTAAGCCTGCTTTAAGTAAAACAGATGGTACAGTTGACATATAATATAAGTGTAGGTTATACATGATACAGTATTGTATACAAAGAATGTGTTGTGTTAGCTGACACCATCTCATATAATTTGGCATTGAATACTTGAGCAGCCAGGCAGAATTGGTTGTAGTGTCATCAAGATAGAAAAAAGCTGCCATATTAAAAGCATTCAGAGAGCTTTAGAGATCCCCTAATGTCTGACAGCTGTTGGTACACACACTGGACCTGATTTATTAATTTATTAAATACACTTTCATCAGTGAAGCTGGGTGATCCAGCAAACCTGGAATGCATTAGGTCCAGGATTTAAAACATTTGCTAACAAATAGCAAATGACTTTTAAATGCATTCCAGGTTTGCTGGATCACCCAGCTTCCTTGATGGAAGTGTATCCTCTCTAGCCTTGGAGAGATTTAATAAATCAGGCCCATAGTCTCTGATCTTCTGAATGTGTGAGATCCTGGACAGTTGATTGGTAGAAACTTTCAGGTGACCTGAAGCCTGGGTCCAGTTGGACTTTCAGGGCAATTGCTGCTGAAGCCTGGGTCCAGTTGGATGTCTAGGTGGGTAAAACATTTGGACTCCTAAGGTAATCAGGAAGATAGTCTTTAGGATCAAAGCTGTACAATTGCAAAAATGTTGTCACTTTAGAGGGATGGCTGATAGGGCGAAGCCAGCGCAGACAATGCAAATGTTTTTAAGACCTATTGCAAAGTTTTAATGAAGGAATGTTGTGGTAGAAGTTGCTACCTTGCCTAGGGCCCAACTCCTTCTTAGCCTCCTGGGCGGTTCGTTTCTGTCCAGATTTATATGTCTAAAAGCGGTACATTGTTTGTTTTTCATGAAAATGTATTTTACAGTATAATATAATTGTGTTTCAAGCTTTATTATACTCATACTATGTCAAAATAACAAACTAAATAAATTATTTAAAAAAAAGCCTAATAAATTTAATAATAAACTTTGACATGATTTTGTGTTTCAAACTTTATTAAACTTTTATTATACTTATACTATTATATTTTACTGTAAAATAGTACTGCTTTTAGACATATAAATTCAATGTATTGCATTCAATACGTTTTTTTTTGTATTGAATGCAATACAAAATAATTTAAAACTCCCGCCCCCTCCCTCTAAAGGTAGCTGTGCACGCCGACGTCACAGGGAATTCCCGGGGAACGTCGGCACATTCGCCGGGGGACAGATCGAGGAAGAGGACACGGGCAGAGGATGGCAGGAGCCTGGAAGATACTGATGGGACCATGTAAGTGTTTGTTTTTTACTTTTTTGACTACCCTAAGTGTGACTCGGGGTTACCGATTTTAGCATGCTTTTTTTACCCCGAGTCATATTAGGGCTTACCGCTGGGGAGGTTAATATATCTCTGCCTCTAACTCCTTAACAATCCAGTTACATTTACACACAGTTGTGACCAGTTCTCTTTAAGCTGGTTTTGCAAGTCGAATACATGTGTAAGAATTCCCAATATGAAGACCTGATCACTCCTCTTGCTCAATCCACCCTGAGTGTTAGTGGTGGGGTGCTCCTTCTAAAGGAGGGCGTGCACAACAAATTGTTCTGGTTTGACAGGTTTAGGAAGTTAACTCTCATTAGAAGTTTGTATTGTTTCAGCCCTCTCAGCTTTAGGAAAGAAATGGTATAATATTACATGTGGACATTCACACATGGCTCAATGAACCCCCAGCAACCCCTGGAGGGACTGTGACAGCATATTTTCCTGAAGAAAGCAAAGCTGGGTTTTTTTGGGCAAGACAATCAGACAGTCAGAAAAATATGTTAAGAGTTAGAGTTAAAGCAAGCAATCTTTCCAGTGTGATTATTAGTGATTGCCACCCCAAGATAAACAGGATTTTTAAAATGAAGAAAGGAAAGCTGTTTTTTTGGGGGGAATATTACTACTGTATTGATACAAATTTACAAAATAGACACAACGCAGTACAGTGTTTGTAGTATATGGTCATATCTATTTAAGAGTCATAGGCATATGTACCAATAACTATACAGAGGTGATCCCTAACTGGGTAACAATATTGAGAGGGTAAGTATTGTATTTCTCTTGTACAATTTTGTCTATTTTGAAAATTTGTATCAATACAGTAGTAATATTCCCCAAAAAAAAAACAGCTTTCCTTTCTTCATTTCGAAAATCCTGTTTATCTTGGGGTGGCAATCACTAATAATCACATTGGAAAGATTGCTTGCTTTAACTCTAACTCTTAACATATTTTTCTGACTGTCTGATTCAGTATAGGAGTTTGCGTATTAACAGACCTACCAACTCTAGAAACTGGGGCTGAATTGCACATTTCTGAGTAGCACTCCCATCCTACTATGGAATGGTATGCTTTTCCTGAAATGTTTTATTTTAGTCTAAAAAATACATAAAAGCACTCAGTGGTTAGCATTTTGGCCTTTGCAACACTAGGTCTCCGGTTCGAATCTGGGCCAGGACACTATCTCCATGGAGTTTGTATGTTCTGACTTTGTTTGCATGGGTTTCATCCCACATGCCAAAAACACACAGTTAGGTTAATCCCCCCACAATTGTCCATAAGTTGCGTTAATTACATATGACTATGATAGGAACATTAGATTGTGAGCCACTTTGAGGGGCAGCTAGTGACATGACTATAGACTTTGTAAAGCTCTGTGTATAATGTCGGCCATATAAATACTGGCTAATATTATTATATATATAATAAACCATATATAGCTGTAAGATCTTTAAACTTTATATTTCCTGCCATAGTCCACTAGATAATTTGTAGACAAAACGAATTCCTACATTATATGAGGCTTTATTATTATTTCTGTAGGTTGTTTCAGCTCTGCCTTCTGGAATATAAATACAAGTAATAATATAGTTGGTGGTTTGTTCAAATTTTGTTATTCTTCTCCCTGTCTATAGTCACACCTTTTATTTGGTATAACTGTCAGAAAGTTGCCTGTGGAATTCAGGATCTCCTCCACATTCCTGAGCTTGTAGCACTCCCTCTGCTAGAGCTGTTATCTGTTTATGGTAGATTATTTTAACATTCTTAGATCTGCAATTCTCAGTGCTGCTTTAACTAAAGCTGGTGAAATACTTTGGTCTTATCTGTGTCTCCTCTGTTCCTTTTCAAAGTAGCACAACAGCTACTGCATTATGATATCTCCTTTCTCTGAATGACTGTATGTATGACGTACAAAGGGGAGTTTTGAGCATGTAACCTTTTTTTGAAAATGTTTGAAAAGGGAAAAACTTACAACCATAGTACAAAGGAAACAATAGGCAGATATAACAAAAAAAATGCAATATACACATAAACTTACATAATAAAAGATAACGAACAAAACAAGAAAGATAGAAAAGGGAAAGAAATAACAGATTTCCATGTACCATTGAACAGTGTTAGTCTCTGTTACCTTTTCCAACCATGATATCAGAATCCACATCTACAGCTTTCCTTCCAGCGAGAACAATGAACAGCACAATACTGACATTACCAAATTATTATTTTTATTATATAGATTTATATAGCGCCAACATAACAAAGCACTGTACAAAGTTCATAGTCATGTCACTAACAGTCCCTCAAAGGGGCTCACAATCTAATGTCCCTACCATAGTCATATGTCTTTATTACAGTCTAAGGTAAATTTAAGGGGGAAGCCAATTAACCTAAACACATGTTTTTGGGATGTGGGAAGAAACCCACACTAACACGGGGAGAGCCTGCAAACTCCATGCAGATAGTGTCCTGGACGGAAATCAAACCTGGGACCTAGCGCTGCAAAGGCCAGAGTGCTAACCACTGAGCCATTGTGCTGCCCAAATCTAATAGGAAAGCAGTCAGAGGCTCCAAGCCAAAGGCAATGTACACACGCTCAATTATTGTTGTTGGAACTTTGATAATTGTTTCCAACACACCGTGCTATTCTGTTCTATGGAGAGGAGAGGGGAGGGGGAAGAACAAGTGAGCAGCACCCCTCTGCATTCTCCTCCCTTCACTTCTATTGCCGTAATTCATCATCTGTCATTCATGTATCCATCAGTACGAATCCATAAACAACGTTGAGCGACCTCTGTACACATATCAGATTCTCGCCCCCAAGACAAGCCTGAGAATCATCAGATGTGTGTACAAAGCCTCAGATAATATCACACTGCAGATATAAAGCTATTAGACTACACAACAGAAGTGCCTAGGCCCAAAAAGTAGACTGCACATGAAGACATAGGGTAAATCTTTCCAGCTACAAATAACATTATTACAACATATTTTATTGCATCAATAATAAAAATGATGCAAAATACAATATAATAAAATCTTGACCATATAGCTGTTTGCTGTAAAGGAATAGAAACTGTTGGCCATGGGGATCAATAATCTTTCAGCCCCCCACATTTGACAGGAGGTGGTAATGCACACTACAATCCTCTACTAGATTGTGATAGATGTACATTCTGACATGCCAAATGTTACTAATTTCATGCTGTACACTATATTTCTTTTGATTGTTCTAGGTATTTAATGAAATTCGGAATGAGCATTTTTCCAATGTCTTCAGCTTCCTGAGTCAGAAAGCCCGAAATCTTCAAAGTCAATATGATGTAAGTACAGTGTAATAATGCTAGCAAACTGTCCTATGAATTTTACATTTTCATTTTAAAATTGATCTGTCTATATTATGCTCGTAAGGTGAGTTAATTTTGAGCAGTTTTTTTTTTTGTTGGTTACTTAGTAAATACACATAGAAAGCTGTAGGGAGACATTATTATTAATATTATTGATATTATTATTATTATTGATAATAATAATAATAATAATAATAAACAGGATTTATATAGCGTCAACATCTTATGCAGCACTGTACATTAAATAGGCGTTGCAAATGACAAACAGATACGGACAGTGACACAAAAGGAGAGCAACCTGCCCCGAAGAGCTTACAATATAGAAGGTGGGGAAAAAGTCAGGTTGCCTTCTGTTTACCATATTATGTGACACCGTTCAGAGGCTGCTTTTGAGCTTTTTTACATTGTTTAATTTACTAAACAATAATTTTAATAAAACAGACCATTAAAAGATACAATACAGTAACGACCATCATAAAAGTATATGTATACACATATCATAGGTAAACCACATTTACAGCCAAAAGCTGTGAGGCGTTATCAGCACACACTGGACAAGATGCGTGTGTTGATATTTTTGGTCATCTGCTGCAAACAATGGATAACATATATATATATGCTTAAGCAAATTGGTTCTTTATCAAGGGGCTCCTAACCTGTACAATCTGTGCAATCTCTGCCATTATTTCATCACTGTGATATATTTTTTTGCCTTAAAGCAAACCTAAACTCAAAATGTTTACTTTAAATGAAAGGGTTGTCTACCCTTTTATGTAAATTAAAAATTTTATTTTTTTTAACATGACTTACAGATATTTTTGATGTCTATATAAATTTAGTATTTAATCATATTAAACAGTATTTATGTAGCGCCAACATTACGCAGTGCTGTAATGACAAATTGCAAATGACAGACAGATATAGACAGTGACACAGAAGGGGGAGAGGACCCTGCCCTGAAGAGCTTACAATCTAGGAATAAGGCTTATATGTGGATATATTTCATATTGAAGTGTGTATACATTATTTAGGGCCCCTCTGTATAATGATTGTATTGTAAGTGTCAATAACTGAGTGCAGTAATGTTACCCCTATACTCATACCTCTGGGTTCAAGCAATTGTTGTATACAGATAAGTATAGTAAACGTTTTTAATTTAGGTGAATTAATTTACTCAGTAAATTATATTTTTCAGAAACGTCAAGGAATGGATATTAAACAAATGAAGACTTTTGTCTCCCAAGAACTAAAGGGATTGAAACAAGAACATCGTTTACTGAGTTTACGTAAGTGGTCATCTTTGTAATATTCTTCTTATTTCTATTTGGTTTTTTTTTAGATTTCAAAAGGGTTGTATACTGAGAGCGAGCAGCCACCACGCTGTACAGTAAATCAAGCATTTTACTTGACCAGTGTTTCTTGCTTCAGTGGGTCTGTTTTTTTTAAAGCTCCCCAAGGCTGGAGAGGATACCCTTTCATCAGTGAAGCTGGGTGATCCAGCAAACCTTTAATGGATTTTGTAAAAATCATTTGCTATTTGTTAGCAAATATTTTCAATCCAGGACCAGATTCGTTGCAGGTTTGCTGGATCATCCAGGTTCACTGATGAAAGGGTATTATCTGCAGCCTTGGAGAACTTTAATAAATCAGGCCCAGTTTCTTGGAACAGTCTTTGTACTTGGGGTTTTTGTAAAAACATAAGTGATAAACAATATCATTTATTTCTTATTTTTTTTTTAAAGATATTGGAGCCTGTGAATCTATAACGAAGAAGAAAACCAAGCAAGATTTTCAGGAATTACTGAAAACAGAGCACTGTGAGTATTGTACAAGAATATTTTTATTTCTATTTTTCAATATTATTATTAAACAATATTTATATAGCACCAACATATTATTCAGAGCTGTACATTAAATAGGGATGCATGTGTTTTTCATCAATTTCCTTAAAGTTCATCTAGAATCTAAAATTCTTTCAGCCATTCTCCCCTCTCCACTCTATTCAACCCAGTAAGATCTTTTCTTTTCTACATTTCATGCATTTTTAGTTAGAGGAATAATAAGTTCATTATTTATGGTTAACTCAAAACTGATGAGCTGTAAAAAAAAAAAAAAAAGTTAAACATTGCAAATAAAAATATTGAGTATCCTAAATTGTGTTCGTTTCTCAGGCGCGTGCAATTTTTAGGCTGCACTTGTTTTGTATCTGTTTACTTTATGTAATGTATTCCTATTTATTCAAAAAATAGCCTTTGCAGCGCTAGGTCCCAGTTTCGAATCTCAGCCAGGACACTATCTGCATGGAGTTTGCACGTTCTCCTAATGTTTGCATGGATTTCCTCAGGGTACTCTGGTTTCTTCCCACATTACAAAAACATGTAGTTGGGTTAATTGGCTTCCACCCAAATTGACCTTAGACTGTGATAATGACATATGACTATGGTAGTGACATTAGATTGTGAGCTCCCTATGGTAGGGACAGCTAGTGACATGACTATGGACCTTTTACGGCACTGCGTAATATGTTGGCGCTATAGAAGTACTGGATAATGATAATAATTTGGAAATATCAGTACTTTGCTGTTCATCGTACTCCTTGCTGGAAGGAAAGCTGTAGCTGAGGATTCTGATATGATGGTGGGAAAAGGTAGCTGAAACAAACACTGTTCAATGGTACATGGAAATTTGTGTAATATGTTGACTCTGTATAAATATATAATAAACAATGGATAGCTGTATAGTAATCTATAAATTTGCTATATATTTCCTGTCACAATGCTCTAGATCATTAGGCAAAATGAATTCCCACATTATATTAGGCTTGTTATTTTTTTTATTATTTTTTTTTATTATTTTATTATTTTTGTAGGATGTTTCAGCTTTGCCTCCTGAAATATGCCTGACCTGTGCTTGAACTTTGAGGTTTCTTAAACACCTCTCCTCCTCCTGCCAGTACAAACACAACAGTAACAGATAAAAGAGAATGCATGTGGGATTTTGTGATCCTTTTCCTTGCTTTCCTCTTCTGTCATTTCATAAAGCAGTGCAGGCACTTCTATTGTCAGCCTGATATGACAACAGTATGTAAATATGATAGTGTGACTCAGGGTTGTCTATAGAGCTCTTTAGGATTTGTCTTTGAGCATGGCTTGACATACCTCTAAATCTCTGTTTTGCAATCATAAAGTTAAAAATCCCAAAAATGTGTTCTCTGAATGGTCTGTAAAAAAGTCAGATTACCTATTGTGTAAATTCCCACTGCACACATAGAACACTGCTATTAAAAACAAAAAGTTTTATAACTATTTTCCATTGTACTTGTGCTAATCAACCAAGTATTATTATTATCCAGTTTTCATGTAGCGCCAACATATTATGCAGTACTGTACAAAGTCCATAGTCCCTGAATGGGGCTCACAATATAATGTCCCTATCATAGTCATATGTCTTTACCACGAGCTGTGGGCAATTTTGGCGGGAAACCAGTTAACCTACCTGCTTGTTTTTGGAATGTGGGAGGAACCTGGAGTACACGGGGAGATCCTGCAAACCCCATGCAGATAGTGTCCTGGCCGAGATTTGAACCTGGGACCTAGCGCTGCAAAGGCTAAAGCTCTAACCACTGTGCTGCCCAACCAATGACAACAACAATAATTCCTCTCGAATCTTAACAAATCCTGGGGTTCATGAATACTGTCCTATAGAAATCTGTGAAATCCACTACAGAGGTGTGGTCAGCAGAAAGAAGATGCCATCATACAGCAGGTTGTAGCTCCATCAACCCAGTAAATATGCAACAGGGCTTGGGGTGGGCCTGCTGAGGTCAGGGGGGCAGGGTAAGTATTTTTTTTGTTACATTTTCTGACTGCTTGAGACATCTTGTTGCATTGAATACTACATCATTACTTCTAGTTCTATATTGTTTTTAAAATACATTTTGTTCCCATTGATGAACTGCAAATCATTTTATGTTGTATTTTGTCATATTTTTTTCATGTAGCATTATTGGAGGGATTCGATATTCGAGAGAGCATCAATGTAATAGAAGAGCACATTAACAGACAAGTGAGTCACCTATACATGACAATGTTGTTTGTAAGGAGACACGTAATAATATTAATAATTCTTTAACTTTTTCATTGCCAATGACATTGAAATGGGTTAAAAAAAAGCTTGCACCTGCATTAGCAGCCATGGGAAGCTATATACCTGCATGATCATCTCTATGTTTGGAGGAGGAACGGGTCCCACCTGGTGGTTCCAGGCTTCCCTGCTTTTTCAAGAAGCATAGGATCAGATGATATATTATTAGAATGGCTTATGTAAAAATATTGGAGTAGGTATCGCACACTT
This sequence comes from Pyxicephalus adspersus, assembly GCF_032062135.1. Classification (NCBI taxonomy): domain Eukaryota; kingdom Metazoa; phylum Chordata; class Amphibia; order Anura; family Pyxicephalidae; genus Pyxicephalus; species Pyxicephalus adspersus. The sequence goes on from NC_092859.1 coordinate 149,010,558, forward strand.
GATACCTCCTCCATGTAGGCATGGAAAGCTCCTGTTGTCACATGTTTAGGAAAAGAAAGACGGATTTAATCATCTGTTAAGTGAAGTGCAGGAGAATAATTGGGGGCAAATAAACCCCTGATGTCACCATAGGACGAACCTGTCACTTGACATGTTATCACAATGGAAAAAAAATGATAATTGTAAAACTAAAAGTAAAAAAATATGAATGACATATGACTGTGAAAACATATAAACACCTACAATGCACAAGGGCACATAAATGAAATGTGAATTAAACATATTGGGTATCACTGCACATGCTGGAGTATAATTCTAGAACCAAAGCTCAACGTCAGCATTTCTCAACCACAGTTCCATGGAATCCTAGGGTTCCCCTCCAGAGGTTGGTAGGGGTTCCTTTAGCAATGAGCAGTTTGTGCCTCACAGGTCCATTTAGGTGACACCAATGATCTTTTTGGTTATCTGTAAGGGTGACATTCTTCCCAATGGCCAGCAATGTAAGAGGTATTCTTCCTACTGACCGCCACACTGATACTTGTATACTGTGAGCTGTGGATATAGTAATTATAGAAAGGGTTCTCTGAAGACCTGAAAGTTGCCTAAAAGATTGAAAAAACCCTGCTCTATGGTAACTTTAAATTAATTACATTTTAAAGTGCCTCCCATGATCAATTTAGGGTTGTAGGCACCATAGATTCTCACCATTTTAGAGATGCACTCAATTTCAAGGCTTAACATGTAGCTGTGTGCACAACACAACCTATTTAATGTTTCATAAAAAATGGCTATTGTATTTCCGTGCAGCGATATTAATGTGTCCTTTTTACTAAAATTTTTTGGTTTGATAAACAATATTGCAAATATTGTGTTACATAAAAAATTGCATTTACCAATATTTTATTCTACAGGGTCTCTGCTTTCACTGTTTCTAGTAATCTATGTTTTTAGTAATCTTCAGATCTAAAATGTGGATTTGATCATGTGTGTAAATTTGAATATTAAAAAAAAATATTTGGCAGTGAAGGGGTTTATATTTGCCTTTTTATTCTTTAGGTTTCCCCCATAGACAGTTTACGCCTGCTGTGTCTGCTATCCATTACAGAAAACGGTAGGTGTGATCTTGTATTACTGTAACTTTTATTTTCAACTCATTATTTCATCTCATGCTGGTATTATATTATGGTTACAGGTTTAATAACAAAAGATTACCGATCGCTAAAGACCCAGTACTTACAGGTTTGTGATGTGAATATATTTTTTTTATAGTAATGGTGGAATTGTTTTACTCTTTGGGGTCCATGGAAATCTACTTTTTGGTAAAATACATTTGCAGAACTATGCTGCTCCATTTATCTTCTATTGGCAGCACTCCTATGTTTTACATTGATTGCTGGGTGCAGCTGACAGTAACTTTTAGTACAGTTGTCCTGAATTAACCTGACATCTTCTCCCAGTACCATGTGCAAGTCTCATACTTATTGTGCCGTCTTGGCTGATGTCATTGCTGTGTAGTCTGTTCAGCACTACATAACCTCTATTTAATAATTCCCCCAGCCAGACTCTGCCCCTCCTTGTTCAAATGCAGCATCAGTTTCTTCCTTTTGGATGCCCCTCTTGGAAAGCATGCATGTACCCAATCTCACTTTTCAGCTTTTCTTCATTTTGTTAATATTTCGAATATTCTGTTACAATCGGGTTGCACAAATACCATTTTTACCCATACAAGCAGTAAAACACCATTTGAGATCACAACTCAAATTTTGCAAACATTACAATTTAGGCTTTATATCTTTATATACAATATATTTAGGCTTTGTATCTTTTGTAGAGTTATGGCCCAGAGCACCTGCTGACGTTCTCCAACCTAAAACGAACTGGTCTGCTCACCGAACAAGTACCCGGAGAGACGCTGACTGCCGTGGAGAGCAGAGTCAGCAAACTGGTCACCGACAAAGCTGCAGGTGGGATTCAGTTCATATCAAAGTAAACCTTCTACAAAAAAAGCCTGTTTAAACACAAATCACTACACCAGTGAATACAGAACATGTAATATACCTAGGTGTATGCAGTATCTTGGCATATGCCTTTTTATTAAAAAAAATCTTGGTTTATGTGGCTTTTTTCCATGACACGTTTGCATTCCTATTGGCTTGTGGAGGTGGGGGAATTACTGCTGCTAACAACTACAAACCAATTGGTATGTTCACTACTATTTACAAGCTCCTTTGTAGCCCATTATTTGTTTTAGTGAATGCAGTTGCCTTTATTGGTTTAGGGAACTTTCAAAGAATGTGAACTGAACCCATAGTGGATAAAACCCAAGACATCATTAATTCCCATCTACAGTAAATTATTCTTTTTTAGAGACACCTCTTTTTTTGTCTCTGAATAACCTGTATTTCCTCACGTATTTCCTCTTGCCTTTAGGAAAACTTACTGATGCTTTTTCATCATTAGCCAAAAAGAGCCATTTTCGGGGCATTAGTAAAAGACTTGGTCTGGTAAGTAGTTTAATGTTTGATTATAGAATTTAAAGAAACTAAATCCATATTGTTCTGGGCAGCAATAGAGAATATGACAGACTCAGTGGGCCTGATTTAATAAAGCTCGTCAAGGCTGGGAGGGAAACACTTTCATCAGTGAAGGTGGGTGATCCAGCAAACCTGTAATGAACCTGTCCACCTTGTGTCCATATGTCAGCCTTCAGTGTTTGGTCCAGTACATGGCTATGGGGCAAATAACTTTTTCCTTGCAATGAATTTACTAGTAACAGTGTCTCGTCATGTAACAGCGTCTCGTCATGTAACAGCCTATGAGCTTAGTATCTGGCTGCTAGACTTATGCACTAGAGTGGTGAAGGATCACTAGTAAGGTGATTAAAAGCAGGTCAGGTGGGCCTTTTGCAAAGACATTGGTATTTTGCTGTATGTGGGGAACAAAACCCCTTTAATAACCCTGCAGTGGTAAACCCTTATTCATATAGGCAATACCATGAAAAAATTATATGCTGTTCTTACATGTAAGGCTACAGTATGTACACACGTTAAATGATTCTCGGTCGACACGAGCCTCAGGGCTCAGACGAGGATCTGACCTGTGTACAGCAGCCATCTGATGTCGTTCATAGATTTGTCCTGGCAGATCCATGAACGACAGAAGACGAACAGCTGCAATGGAAATGGAGGGAGGAGAGCGCAGCAGGGTTCTGCTCACTCGTTCTCCCCCCTGCCCTTTCCATAGAACAGAATGGCGACGTACGTACAGCACTTGTTCATGCATCTTTCATTCTTTTATCGTTGAGGACAATCGTGAAAGATCATTTCCAATAACAAAATTCTAGCATGTGTCTTTAATCTATTTTTTTTTTATGATTAATACTGAACTGAATTGAACAAATGTCTTGGTTAGATTCCACGTGCAGATGAAGAATATGATCTGAAAACTCCAAAGGACATGGCGTATATCTTCAGCGGTGCTTACATTCCGTTAAGTTGTAAATTAATCGAGCAGGTAAGTGAGCATTCCATCCATCCATAAACAGACGATATAATATATTACTGTAGTACAAAGTATCTCAACTGATAATCATGCTTCAATCCTTAGTAGGACAGCTGTACTCTCTGTATTTTCGTGAGTTATGGTCAAAGTATGAAATATTTTTCAGGTTTTGGCCCGTAAAAGCTGGGCAGGTCTTGAAGAAGTTGTACGGTTACTGAATGGCAATGAGTTTGCAGGTATAGAAGTTTTCAGTAAAACATTTATATATAGACAGCTTCTCCTGTACAGCTGCATGCATCATTTCACTGGGATTCTTTCTCTTACAGAACAGATCTCCGATAGGAATTCTTATTCAGAATCGCAGAGGATCATCCTTGCAGTTTTCCTAGGAGGTTGCACATTTTCTGAGATCTCCGCTTTGAGATTTTTGGGAAAAGAGACAGGTACTTTTTAATGTTAACAATACTGATAGCTGTGTGGAAAACTTTTGTATTTATCTAATGCTACGTATGCTATGTTGCCTCATATGACCCCATAAAAATGAAAAGGTTTTATAAACATTTGATGCAAATCAAGTGCAGGTGATTTGACTGTTCTCTCTCTGTTGCCTTACATCTCTCGACCTCCTTTACTTGTTTTACCAAAACATGAAATGGTAATAAAGGCCTTCCTTTTATTATTACTATTAATAAACAGGATTTATATATCACCAACATAATATTCAGAGCTGTACATTAAATAGGGGTTACAAATGACAGACAGATACAGACAGTGACACAGGAGGAGAAGAGGGACCCTGCCCAGAAAAGCTTTCAATCTTTGAGGTGGGGAAGTATCACATAGGAGGGGCATATGAATTAGTGGGTGAGTAGTGAGGGTTTAGGAGACAGAAGAAGACGGGTAGGTGAAATTGAAGCGTTGGGTTTTGAGGGCTCTTTTAAATGAGCAGAAAGTAGGAGCAAGCCGAATAGGACGAGGAAGACCATTCCAGAGAGTCGGCTCTAGAAAAGTTTTTGAGACATGCGTGTGATGAGGTTATGAGTGAGGAAGTCATTAGTAGGTCATTGGAAGAGAGAAGAGAGCAGCTGGGGGGTATTTTTCTATCAGGTCAGAAAGGGAAGTGAGACAAGAACTGTGGAGGGATTTGAAGGCAAAGCACAGGAGCTTGAATTTGATTTCATTCTCAAAGAAAGGGAGCAAAAGAGGAGTGGTAAGAAGGGTGGATAGATGTTATCAAATACAAATAGAGACTTTTAAGGCAAATGTTCACATTTCACAGTTCACAGTTCTAAAGCAGTTAGATTATATACAATATTTTTATTTATATTTTTATTTCAATAAAAACAATTAAAACATCAATCCTAATCTGTCACTGTGTTTTGTTTGATGCGTTTCGTGGAACTAGTCCACTTCTTCAGGAGTTGATTGGGAAATTAAAATATTGGTAATCTGCCCCATGTCCCTTTGATCCCCTCAAAAATTGGCAGAAAGCCCAAAGTAGGCCATTAGTAGTTGCAAGGATCCCACGTGGTCGTAAAGTAAGAGTCAGCCATGGACTATGAAGCATTACAGCAAACAGAATACTGTTTTAACTCTTTGTTACTTTTTATTGTTCATTTTTTAATTATTCTGGCAGCACCTTAGATCCTCCAAAAGGTTTTCTGTACCTCCTGGCAAAGGTTCAAATTATTATTAAACAGAATTTTTTATAGCGCCAACATATTACGCAGTGCTGTACATTAAATAGGGGTTGCAAATGACAGACATGTCTAATGTCCCCACCATAGTCCTATATCATTACCACAGTCAATTAACTGAACTGAAAGTTTTTGGGATGTGGGAGGAAACTCGCGCAAACACTGGGAGAACATGCAAACTCCATGCAGATCGTGTTTTAGCTGAGATTCGAACCTGAAACCTAGCACTGCGAAGGCCAGAGTGTTAGCCATTGAGCCAATGGCACGATACAATGCTTTACAGCTAAAATGCTTTCCTTTTCTCTAAAAATATTTTAAAACGTCGGAATAATGTATACAACCATGCAGAGATGGAGACATAATCCTGATCTGTACAAAGCATTGGTCAGACCTCATTTGGAATTTGCAGTCTAGTTTTGGGCACCAGTTCACATAAAAGACATTGTGGAATTGGAGAGAGTGCAGAGAAGGGCAACTAAACTAATAAAAGGAATGGAGGAGCTCTATACCTGCACTTAACACCTGCAATATTTGTCGTTAGAAAGGATCTTTCATGATCTTTTCCAACCACTAATGACTGCACGATGCATGAATGAGTGTTGTATGTATATACATAAAGCACTGTTCTGCTCCATGGAGAGGGAAGGGGGAGAATATCAGAGCAGCACTCTGCTGCTCTCTCTCTCTCCCTTCACTTCCATTACGATCGTCCATCGTCCGTGGATCCGCCAGGACAGTCGTTCGGATGATGGACGACGAGCGCTGTACACACGCTAGTTTCTTGGCGGATATCACCCTAAGCACAGAGAACAAACACACTTCCACTCTGGTAAAACCAGTCTGGTAAAATATTGTATACAAACACACTTCCACTTGCTGTCCAAACTGGTTGTGAATTAGTTGTCTAGCTGGGTTGCATACTCATTCTAAAGCTGCGTACACACTTCCAATTTTTATCGTTGGTAAACGAACGACGAGCGATCCTGCGGCACCGATCCTGTACATACAGATAACGACACGATCGTTCAAAGATATTGTACACACGATAGATGCAATCGTTTGAACGATACAGGAAGTGACGTTAAATAGTGGAGTGTATGCATTATTTAGGTGTTTACACAAAACAAATAGTACTAGTATATGAAAGTTCCAGGGACAAATCCACTTTGTGCCAAACATTTTCTTCCTTTTCCATCCCTTCAGGATGTTTCTGCAGGTTTGAATGGCATTTTAGGTCTTGGCCCAGTATATATAAATGACTTACTCCCCTCAGCTTGGGGGAGAAGCAATCAGAAGCAATATCCTCCATGAATGTTGCTTGTAGTAAAGCCCATGACATCAGAAATCATAGGAAGAAATGGGCAATCTTTGCAAGGTGAAGCAATATGGTCCAAAAAGTCCCCTTTGCCTATTCTTAAAATTTCTCTTTTCTATGTATATGTACACACATCTAAATGCATGCATGCATACATGTTTTGCTTTATGTGCACTCATGTCTATACATACATAAGTGCATATGAAGCAAAACATGCAAAATACACAAATAAAATACAAACTTACCTTAATGAGGACTGTGCAAAAGTGTGGTGCACTTTTCAACTGATAAAACACAGTTCAGGTGCACAGCTATGAGCTACACGCTCCTGAAGTTTGGCGCACAACTGTAAGCTACATGCTCCTGAAGTTTGGCGCACAACTATGGGCATCAAACACCTGAGTTTTAACAAGACAATTGTGCGGTTTTTAGCCTTACAAATAATTCAGAGGAAGGAACAGCTTAAAAACAATCACAATTGTTTTTTTTAACTGTGTGTCCTGGGAGATCGGAAAGGAGATCACATAACAACAAACTATTTTGGCTTTACTTTCCATGTAAAGCCAAAATAGTTCAAAAATGTCCCAACAAATATTGCATTCAAAAAATACTTACCAAACCAATATGCAGTTTTGGCCTATCAAGGGTGGAAAACCAGATGAGAAAATATTTATGCAGGAAAAACATTGCAATCAAACAATATTGCCACAAACACAATAACATAGCATTAACTTCAAAATTGCAAAATGAACATTAAAACATTCAAAGTTAAAAAATAAAAAAGAAGCTATTGTGCTAAAGGGTAAGCAAGGTATGAAATGCAGCAACATAGATTAATTAAGATTACACACAAAACAGCTCCCTGAAAGAAAGGAAATAGAACAGGCAAGTTAAAGAACACCCTTATATATGCTCAAATTTAAGTGCACAGGTGAAAGAAATTCTCTTTCAGTTAGCACTTGCGCAGTCTGTCAAAATTGGCTGTTTTTTTTTTTTGCAATTTCATTATCATTGATTTATATGATCCTTTGGATTTGTACACCAGTAAACAGATATTCTATTAATTAAAAAAATAAAATTGTTATAAAAAGTTATAAAAATAAAAAGTTGAGGAGGATTTAATGTTAAAAGTATTTTCTATATGTAT
>NC_092859.1:149018788-149022557 GCF_032062135.1 Pyxicephalus adspersus
ATATTTTCGGTTACTAACTTCCACTCGAATACGCCAGCACCTGAAATTGATAAATTGATCGAAGGCTTCTGATTTTGGATCGCGAATACGAATGCGCGAGCGAGCCTCCGATTTTGCTTGATGAATCAGCCATTCAGAGCCTTTTCTCACATTTACACTGGGGGAATGGGTGCAGGGTCATGCATGTTCCTGCAGCTGCAGTGTAATGTGCATATTGCATGTTGAGGAATGCAGTATCATTCATTTTTAAAAAGAGCAGTAAATTCAAGTACGTTTATGGCAAAGGAGACATGTGAGCTCAAAAAAAAACTTTGCCCAGCCCTAGGTATCTTTTCCTTCTTTGTTTGCAATGCTCAACACGCGACATGCTCTATTCCCAGAAATAGACCTGGAGAGACAATGTAACTCCTGCGCTATCATTGCTCAGCCAATGGCAGGAGAGGATTGTGGTGCACCTAGGAGAGCCAGCTGCAGAGATGGCGGCTTTGAGGAATGCAGTGACAGTATCCGGGACCTGTCATCACTGCAGAGCACTAAAACAAAAGCAGATGTGTGCCCAATATGGCAGAATAAGGCATAAAGCCCACCAGTAAACATTCTGCTTTAATGGCACCCCAATTATTATTACACAGTATTTATATAGTGCTGATATAAAAGGCAGCGCTGTACAAAGTCTATAGTTATGTCACTAGCTGTACCTCAAAGGAGCTCACAATCTAATTTCCCTACTGTGGGCAATTGTCATTAACACAGCCTAGGGTCAATTTTTGGGGGAAGCCAAATAACCTAACTACATGTTTTTGGGGATGTGGGAGGAAACCCACAAACATGGGGAGAACCTGCAAACTCCATGCAGATAATGTGCTGGGTGAGATTCGAACCTGCGACCTTGCGTTGCAAAGAGTGCTAACCACTAAGCAACTATGCTGCCCATTTGCAACTTTGATTGCTTTGCAGGCAAAATGCAGCAGGTCTGATTCACCAAGATCCTCCAAGACTGGAAAAGACTGAGAACCTGGGTGATCCAGAAAATGTTTTCAGTTCTGGAGCAGATCCATTCCAGGTTTGCTGGATTACCAAGATTCTCCCATGATCCATCTTGGAGAGCTTTATCAGCCCCAGTGTTTGTCCAATTATTTGACTTGTACTACATTAGTGAACCCATCCAAGTCAATAGATTGAGGATGACAAGGCCCTCAGGGGAACAAATAAATATAGAAGCAATGATTTGTAAATGTGATGTAATATATAGCAGCAATGATACCAGCATCCATTTACTCCTAATGCACATTTGCAACCTCAGACTATTACTTGTAGCATGGCTGATGGTTTCTATAGCATTGTATTCTAAATGTGGCCCTTTGGTGCTGTCAGGGGCCACACCTAAGAGCCCCTGAATTGCCAAACACTGCTTCATATGAACTCATTCTACTCCAAGGCTTTCTATATTCAGTAACATGCTTGGTTTGCTCTCAGCATTCCCCTCCCAACATGAGAACAGAGCACATGAGCATTCCCAGTGCAACATTTGAACGTACAACACTGCGCATGCGCGCACACTCATTCCTTGACAAGGCGTGTCTCTTTCCAGCCCTACGCGCGCCGTTGGGCAGGACAGGAGTGACGTCACTCAGAATGGCCAATCGGAGCACAGAACTCTGCAGTCTGGTGGCAAATTTGAAAGTGTTTGGGTAGGTTGAGGAAGAAGGAACGGTTGGAGCGGCTGACAGGATTCTAAAGACGTGTAGAGGAGCGGAGCGCCGGCCGTCCGCCATGAGGAAAAGGTGAGGGATAATGAGTTCATTAGGACTAATTGTCATTAGGTGGACAGGTGCCGGGATAGCGCTCACATATGTGTGTGATAATAGACTGGGGGAGGGGATGACAGCCGGTGGATGCGGGTCATATCCATGAAGAGATGGCGCAGTGTAGCCCTGGGTACGTCATGAAGGCTTATTAGCCTGTGTCTGTGTGTTGTAGGACTACAAGTGTCAGCCAGCCCATAACTGTGTGCTAGCTGCTCATATCAAACCTGTCAGTGAACAACAAATCCCAGCATGCCTAGCTCGTCCCTTAGCTTGGATTGCCAATCATACCGTGTATATGTTACTGCATTTATGTCAATGAGAAACATGAAGCTTTTTGGTCTGCTTTGCTATATCCGTAGTTAAGGTTGCGGTGGGACTACAATTCCCAGCATGCAGTGCACACTGCTTCCCCCATGCACCTATAGGGTGCTGCTATTGGCACCTGGCCACGCCCCCGAAACCTGGCTCAGGAAGAAACAGAGGGGAGAAGAAAAACAATGTGTTACAATGAATTTATGTATTAGTGGTTCTATAACTTTTTAACTTGTTGAACCCTTGAAAGCTTTCAGAAATCCCCTTCTATTATTTCTTTATCCACAACTCCTAGATTGTAAGCTCTTCGGGGGAAGGTCCTCTCCTCATCCTGTGTCAGTTGCAACCCCAATTTATGTACAGCACTGTGTGATATGTTGGTGCTACATAAATCCTGTTTAATACAAATATTATTAACTCGCAGTATATTAGTGTGGTGATCATTGGGAAGAATTCCTCTTACATTGTTGGCCAGTGGGAAAAAATGTCGCCCTTACAGATAGCCTAAAATTTAAAGAGGAACTAAACTCAAAAGTCCCCCAAAACAAAAACAAAAAAAATACACTTGCCTTTATTTCTGCAAAGCAGTTTATCGGTCCGGAGGTCTTTTCCATCTGGTCCCGCATTGTCCCGGTATATGTCTTCGGGCTGGTGCCATCTTCGCCTCTTCTTCCGGATTCTTCCTCCTACGTCACGCGACCAAATGTACGAGATTGGGTGGCGTAGATGGGGGTAAAAAACTTTCCGATCTCACTGCGCATGCGTAAGATCGGCAATTTTTTTTCCTTTTGACGAAAAGGCTCCTTCTGCACATGCCTGAGCATCTCCGGCATGCCCTCCAAGAGCCTCCCGGGAAGCCTGACGTAACGATCCTGGCAGGTCCTGCCCTCTCATTCATTCTCAATTCCCTATTTGATTGAGAATTAAAGGGGCAGTGCTGCACTGTTAAAAAAGTTTTGCCTACCCTTTTATGTAAAGTGACAATTCTGAGTTTAAGTACGCTTTAAATTGACCTGAGATTTGCTCATTGCACAAGAAACCCCAAAACTCTGCAGGAACCCTGACTGAGAATCACTGATGTAGACGGACCAATGATTCTGCCCGTGTCCCCGCGCAGGTATTTGAAGTGAGCTGCGGCTATAAACATTCAGGAATTCCAGTTGTTGGCTAAATATTAACACAAATTTAAATCATTGCTGGTCGCTGAGCTGTCAGAGAAATAATGGCATGTTGGTAAAAAGTCATCAATATCAAAAGTCTAGCCATTCTGTGCTAGCAATAACACACAATGCAAGTTGTTTTATTCCATTCCTATTCTTCTCTTCTGCAATCTCCTGTGTGCTGGATTACAGATATATTTAATATTGTAACAAAGGCAAATATGAAAGTCACGGCTTGATGCTTTTGTTGGAGCATTTCTTGTTTCTAAGCAGATATGTATGATTAAATAAGACTGGATTTAAATATGGAAGCTGATCTATGCTGGGCATGATGGCTGCCTGGCTTTTACTGACCAGAGAACATACAGAATATTAGTATTAAACAGGATTTTTATAGCACCAACATATTACGCAGCACTGTACATTAAATAGTGGTTGCATATGACAGAAAGATACAGACAGTGACACAGGAGGAGGACAGGACCCTGC
>NC_092859.1:149026403-149028554 GCF_032062135.1 Pyxicephalus adspersus
TGCACCTTCCTCCTTTTGAAGTAAGTAAATGAAACTTTTGTGGATGAGACCTAGTCCGTAGTTTGCTAACCAGAACCCTAATTTTTCGTTTACTACTATACATTGTACAGAAAGCGTACAGACACCATGTTACGGTATCTATGGATAGCTTTTTAATGATTTGAAATTTTCTGCTTTCTATTGCCTGTTTTATCACTTCTTCTATCAAGAAACAGGGGTTTCTTGAAGGAAAACAACTTAAAATATTTTATACAATATCTCTTTATATGCTTTCTTATTCCTTGGTATTCTTTTTTCTATAGGAAGATGAAGAAAGTACTATCCTACAAATAGAAAAAGACATGAGAACACGAGTTGAAGTTATGTTAAAGCAAAAAAAGGAACGAATTCAGGAACTGAAGCAGTTAAAGCAGCGTGATCAAGAATTGTGCGACATCCTGTGTACATCACCATTCTTCATTAATAGTCAGGTTCCGAGCCTAGATGAGCTGGACCAGTTCAGAAGACATTTGGCTGCACTTTGTGCTGAAAAGGTAGCTTTGAATGCAGTGTTTCTGGTCCCTGCATATAAAACCAGTCACATTCCAGCTGTGTAGTGTAGGTTTAAAAAAGAAGACTAGATGTAGGCAACAGCTTCACTTTGGCTTTTCTCCAGATTTTGCACATGAACTCTAATGTACTTTGGTATATGTTCTTAAATTTTATTTTGCTACCACTACAGGAGCGCCGTGAAGCTGAGTTTGTTAAAACAAAGAAACAGATAATTCTGTGCATGGAGGAACTCGATCGCTTGCCTGATACAAGCTTTGAGAGGGATGTGGTGTGTGTAGAGGAAGAAGCTTTTTGCCTGTCAAAGGATAATCTTGAAGCTTTGCACCAGCTTCTATCTCAGGTGAGATAAAAAAACCATTGGGAAAAATGATCAGCCAGTGGCAAATGCTCATTAGAATATATTTGTGGTACCCTGTTAAAGGCTTGTGTAAGACACATACTAATATTAAAAGATAAGCTTAATTTTCTACTCCATTGCTTGTGCAACTTCCAGCTACAAGAACAAATCAGACAAAATAAAGCATTGAGTGAAGAACTGCGCTCCAAAATCCTGGAACTCTGGGACAGACTTCAAATACCAGAAGAGGAAAGGAATGCTTTTGCTGTTCATATGACTGGATCAAAAGGAAAGACTATTCGAGCAGTAAGAATTGGCCATTGTTTATTTTTTTACAGATTACAAACAAATGCTTTTAAAGATGGGTGCAGATTCAACTGAAAATGTTTTTCCACATATAATATTTGCTCCTTTCTGGAGTGTGCTGATACCAACTACTAATTTCTTCCTCTCTTAGTGCTTTAGAGAGAAATCTGTTGGACTATAAAGTAGAAGTTTCCATCACATTAAGTTAAACAAAAAAAAAAAAAAGTATTCTTTGTATTGTGTGGCTAATAGATCTACAAGAATATCTTTTTAACCACAGTTCTACTTATTTCCTTTCAAGCTACATGATGAACTGGACCGCTTGCAAGAACTGAAACTGCAGAATATTAAAAATGTCATTGAAGCTATTCGTACAGAAATAAAATCCTATTGGGACAAATGTTTCTATGGTGAAGAACAAAGACAAGCATTTGCTCCATTTTATGATGGTAAGTCATTTTTCTGCTGTATTGTATGTACGCTGGCATTGATGCATATCATAGAACAGAAGCTAACTATTCTTCATTGATCAGAGGACTACAGCGAAGACCTTCTTTGTCTCCATGATGCTGAAATTAACCGCATCAAGGAATATTATGAGGTGCATAAAGAGATGTTTGAAGGAGTCCATAAGTGGGAGGAGAATTGGCATCTTTTCTTGGAGCTTGATGTAAGTAAATTAAGAGCTGTACTGGGGAGGGATTGCCTTCTTAAAAAGATCGTGCTCTAGTTTTCCTTTAATATCTGGGGAAAAAAAAGGTGATCAGTAATGTATTTGTTATAGATCTTAACATCACAAAGGTATTTAACCTATTTTTTTATTTTATTCCTTTCCGGTTTCCTTAGAAAAAAGCAACAGACCCAAATAGGTTCAATAACCGTGGAGGAAATCTATTAAAAGAAGAAAAACAGCGTGCAAAAATGCAGAAAATGCTTCCAAAGGTATGACCTGTATA
>NC_092859.1:149029628-149033045 GCF_032062135.1 Pyxicephalus adspersus
AAGTGCGCAAGGTGTGCTCTACCTCTTAATTAAAATATTTTTGTTTTTTATTTTTTAGTGATATACTGTATAATACAGCAACCAATTTGTATGTTTTGACTTCCTTTGATGATTCTACTATGATGTTGATGGGTGACTTGGTAAAAAAAAAAAAAAAAAACTGTTCTTAAATTCTACCTTTGCTAAACAGAACGTTCATCATAAATCTCAGTCTGCTTTCTCCCATTTCCATCCTACCTAATTGCTTAAAAAACCTTTAATGCTTGCTTTTTCCTTGTTTCTTCCCTAAGTAAGCACAAGGTGCCTATCCTCTTGCTGATGGTTCTTCATCCTGAAGCCTTCTGGAATGTCTACTGTTGATATCCATAAAGGCTTGAGGATTGTCTCGAGATTTTGTGCAATGGTGCAGCAGCAAAGTGAAGTGACAACAGCGTCAGAACCAAAATGTAGATGTGGGACAGAGTGCAGCAGAGTGCCAGTTTAGAATAAGACAACGTGAAATTAGAGGGTCAAATAAACATATACCACTAGGCAGTAAAAGGGAGTAAGGACTTTTGTTTTAGTAGTAGTAAGATAGATGTTACTATAAGAAAAATAGGAACACTATAAGAAAAATAGGAACACTGAGAGACAATAGATGAAAACCGCAAAATAAAAAAAAGAATATACTCTGCCATTTGTTGGCATTTTCTTTAGAATCTAAAGTCTAAGTATCCTGGAAGAAATCTATCCTTTCATATAAGGTCAGCTGCCTAGATTTTGTAATCTGTTGATATGTTGTATGATTTTTTTTTTGTACTAGTACATTACAACTGTCTGTTATGGTTTTAATAAATAGGAATTGCCCTGCAGTCCTCAATCAGATATAAATTTTCTTACTATTTCAAGACAGGCTTAAATCAGTCTAGTGGCTTCTGGTCTCTCTAACAGTCACATAGTTTGAGGTGTTTTAGGGTGGGAAGGGATTTCAGCCATAGCAAATAATGTTTATAAACTTAGCTTGGTATGTTCTAGTGCCGTATGCATTACTTATTGTGCGTGTATATGTATAATATTCCTTGGCAGAGGAAGGTGGCTACCTCCGTCATACAGCAGGTACAAGGAGAGGAGCAGCTGTTGATGGTTAGAGCGGAGTTTCTTTAACTGTACATTAACTTTTATAGGGATTATCTGATTAGCTTCTCTTGTGCACAATTTATAATTTTATGTTGATACCATAGAAAATTTGAGGCGCTGTAAGGTAACTGCAAAATATCCCTCCAAGTTCTGTATTGACTTTTTCCACTGCTATTTTGTGACATTATACATTTAGAATGTAGACTTTGAAATGTGCATGATTATATAATACAGTAAGTCTGGGTATGCCTTTCCTCCAAAATCCAAATGTCTTTAACGTAATGTGCTGCTTTTCAAACATTTATGTACCTAGGCCATGCATGTGCTTCTTGGTTCCTCACCCTGTTCCTAATACTAACTTATTTGCCTGCTTTTCCCTTCAGCTGAATGGCACATGCGTTTCCAATTCTACCAATACCACCATGCGTTCTGCATTCAGTGGGACAATATGCCACTCTCCTGTGTCGCGTCCACCTCTTAGTCATGGCAAGGTTAGTTAAAAGCATCATTAAACCTATTCTGCATACTAAAATCATGCATGAAATGTGTTATAAAACTGTATTTTGTAATGATCTGATGCTTTGCACTTTGGCTCAATTGTTTAGATACCTTGATCTTTTTGATAGTGTCCTATTTAAGCTCTCAATATGTAGTAAATGGGACACTCGGGAGCTATAATCACAAATCTTAGGGTTGTACTGTAAACAGAATTTGTTTCCCCTCTTCCATGCATTCTTCTTTTTTTTTTTTTTTTGTAAAGACCACTGAGGCTAATGAACAATGGAGTTCATTAAATATGAAATAGTGTCTTTGAACACCCTGTTTATTTTTATAGGAATATATGAGGAATGCTTTTCAGATCTGGAGTGCCAGAAGTACAGCACACAGCAGAATCTTGGGTGTCGTAGCTCTGCTGTGGACTGAGGAAGTCTGCACACCAGGGTCACACACTGCAGTAAAGGGATGCAGCAGTCCATTGTATAGTACAAAATGCCACTCCAAATATAGCTAGATTAAAGTAATGTGTTGATGAAGCAGTGTGCATTGACTAATGCTTAGAATTCTACATGATTCCATACTGATCTGTGGTAGAGTGCAGTGTTGCTATTGTTTTCCAATTACTTGATTGTTATGATTCCTTACTAAAAAAAAATTTTTTTTTTCTTCCTTAGCCTGGTCTTCCCATCCGTACCCCAACCAGACCATTCAAAACTCCACAACCAAGAAAACTGGAGAAGAACAAGGAAAACATGTCCACCTTAAATGGAACCGCTATAAGCGGTGGGTGCCACCTCACAATTCCTGCCCAGCGTAACCTCAGCGTTAACTCTGTTGCCAGCACCTATTCTGAGTTTGCGGTAATTCACATTTTCTTAGAAAACCACAAACCTCAGCACACAGTCAGTAAGAGGATATATATACTTTAAAAGCTGTGAGATCGTAATTAAGGAGTTCCTGAAAAAGATTAGTTGGCTTGTTCAGTTAGTTTAAATGGAAAAGTCACAATTTTACAGTGTGTATCAGACATATTGTTCCCTTACTTGTCAGACTTTGATGCAAAACTTCACGGAGTGTATTGCATCTGTGAACAGTTTCTGCAATATTTCATATCTTTGTTATCTTATCTCCTAATGATTGAATTGCACAATCAGTACAGTGTTTATACTGTAATACATTGTGTTAGACTGGCATTGACATTATTCTGAGGGTAATTCCTTTTTATCATTCAGTTATGTTACACTGGAGACTTGTGGAATATAAAACCTGTTATACTCCTCCAGTAGTGGATATTCAGTCTTTGCTTAGCCACTCTAGCAGGTAGGCTTACTGGTCCGCATTCTTTTTGTTTCTTCTTTCATTGGCGATCAGAAGATAGTAGGCTAAAAAAAAATTTCCCTCCTGTGGTCAGAACAGACTTTGTTCTGCACTCCTGCTATTTTCTGTCAGCGGAGTCTTATTCAGCTGCTCTGGGTTACCCTAAGAATGGTACTTTCCCTAATGGCTCACAGCATCACATCAGACCCCCCCAGATCTGGAAAACAGTCAGGAGTATCCATTACTAGCACCTCACCAATTCCTGATTCTGACCTCCCTTTTAAAAATCTCTGTACCAATTCTTTTCTCCGTTATTGTACTATGTATACATCTATTTACTTTCAGCAGTCATGTAAACTGCCCGTTCCTAGGCAAGCTGCATCTCTACACCTAACATGGGGTCCATCAAAGTGGCAGGGTATACTGCAGATCCTTCCTGATAGCTGTGAATTACCCTGAAGAAATGGTGGGCCTTTGGAAGTATTT
>NC_092859.1:149033785-149034893 GCF_032062135.1 Pyxicephalus adspersus
CCTATGTTCAGCTATTGAGAGTCAGCATTGTATGGATTTCGCTTCCACTATTCGCATTTATATACTAGGACAGGTATAATTCTGGCCGGTGACTCTGGGTGTTTCAGGAAAATTTCCCTCGTGCTTCAACAGCAGATGTTCCCTGATCTCTAACAAAAGACAAGTGGCAAGTGTACTACAGCAATGCTGGATGGGTAACTGAACTGGTAGAATGTGCTCCCTGTATCAGAAGACTTCATTTTTCAAATGTAATTTTTCACGTTTTAGGGGCGTTTAGGGTTTAGCCCTTTGATGGCCTTCACTCACCCCTATTCTTTTCTGAACAATAGATTTTGGAGGTATGCAAGCTACCCAGACCTTCACTTGGTAAAGCAGCTAAAAGATAGTTTGAGGGATTCTTCTGAAACTACAGATTACACAGAGTACACACATTGTTTACTTACCATTTCATATTGGCTAATATATTCTACATGTTTACTCATATTCTGTATTTATAGAGGGATTCCACACACATTGATTCTACAACCATATACTCCAGGTCTGTATCCAGTACACAAATGTATTCTGCATGCCTTTGGGATTCCTCTTGGTGATCTCTATTCTCTTTTTCCCTAATCTCCGTGCATTTTACTTGGTGTGCTGGGGTTAGACCGACATCCTGCTGTACTCAAAATATTGGGAGAGCAGGACTTTTTTTTTCCTCTATTGAAATGCTAAGAGCCAGCAGATAAAATGGCGGAAATAACTATACAAAATCTCACACAAGAATATCACCTATGTGTTCAAGGAAAGCCCACTTAACACCCACCACCCTCTATTCCATGGCATTTATCATTTTAACATGAAGAAAGATGTGTACAGGATACTTGAACCTGACTGTGTGTTGCTGTTGTGTAACTTGCTTGTGTTTTCTGTCTCTTGCTTTTTTAACAAATAATGTGTCTACAGCTATTCTACTAACAGCTACGCGACGTAAAAAATATTAAACTTGTATCCAACATTCTCTTGCAGCTTGTTACTAACGTTTCACCTGCGTTTTACTTTGGCTTTACGCAGTTTTTCATGCTACATGTTGTTTTTGTGAAATGTTTGAAAGAATTAAATCTGA
>NC_092859.1:149035725-149039947 GCF_032062135.1 Pyxicephalus adspersus
CTCCATTGTTCTCCCCTTGCCTCTGCACGCCGAACGGCGTTGTATGTACAGTGCTCATTCATGCATCGTTTGACATCGTTCAGTTTTTGTTGTTGGAAAAAATCCTTTCCAACGACAATTATTGCACATGTGTACCTAGCCTTTCCTATACAGCAATTTACCAGCATTTCTTTAATATTTCCTTTTATATTTTAACACTTATTGCACTGAACATTTTTGAAAAGCATACAAATAATTCTATTAAGCATTATATTCTAGTAATAAAATTTGGCCGCATGTCTACTAATAATTGTAAGTGCAACTTTGCTGGCACTCTGACTTATAAATGCAAGTCTGGCATATTTTGAGGTTTTACTTAATGTAACTTTTCAAAGATGTTAAATTTGAACGTTACTTTTTTAGGGTTTTAACTTTTTTATTTTCTACTATACTACTACTACTAAACTAATGAATATATTTCTTTTGCAGCGAGAACTTTCAAAAGCTACAAGAGCTAACACCGACCCCAGAATACTGAACTCTACTATATCCAATATGTAGTGTCCAGATTGAGATGGATTCTGATGTACATTTTTGGATCGCCTGCCACTTGCTGTGGCTGCAGTGTATATAGTTGGGGTTCTTCTCCAATCAAGGGTGCCTTCCAGGACTCTCAGCAGATGGGAAATTTGCACCGAAGCCCATGCTGATTTTGCACTGTAATCTCATCTCTTAGCTTGTTAGTCATAAACCTTGACCTCATGATAAACTATTCATTATACATTTTCCTTGAAGGTCAGCAGATGGTAGTATGCATTTATCCAAGCTGTACTGTATAATAAGAGCGCTATATTTCTTTGTTATGGATATCCCAGCTCTCGTTCTCATTGCAAGATTTAATGTTTTATTTGTATATATACGGTTCTTAGTTATGATTTAATCATGAACACCTTTTGCACATGTAAATGTCACTACAGCTATTTGCACAAAATGGTTTTATTTCCAAATGATGGCTGTGATGTGCTGGAGGGGTTATTAAGCATCTTTGGTTTTACTTGTATGCGCTTTTTAAACTTTAATGTTAATTTTATCTTGCCTTTAACATTTTAAAGTGGCTAACTTGTCAGCCAACGTGCAACACTATGAGTTTATAACCTTTCCTATTCATTTAGTTCAGGGTGTTCCAAAGTCGGTGTTCCAAAATTTCATTTGTTCCTTTGAAAGGTACATATGTGCATAGGAAATCTAGAACATATAGGACTCTTGCTGGCTTGTTTTATAGCTCTGGAGTTGTCATCCCTATTTCAGATTAAACATGAAGCCAATTTTTGGTGTGTCTGATGTGAACAGGCTTGTCTCTGGTCAGTCACTTGCTAGGTGATAAAAAAAGGAATATGGATGATCAATCCAGGAGCTCTCACCTTGCGAGGAAAAAAAAAAGCATGGGCATTCCTAGAATTTCCCTTATGACCGCTTCTGAAGAAAGTTAAAGCAAAGTAAAAGGTTTTATTCGTATTTTACTGTAAATATATTTTTAGGATATTAGAAGAGAACAAAGCCAGTTTTTAGATAGTATGGTGGGTTTTAGAGAACCCGCCCCACATATTTTAAATCCTGTATTTACAGGCAAACTAGAGTGGCCAATCTAGAGCGCATCTATGAAATGTTTTCATGGTTCCTCTGTACAGTGGGTTCCCCAGAACCGGTTCCACTGATATCACTAGATGTCAAACAGGACATGGTCCTATGTACAGTGGTTTTGTCCAGAACCGGACCCACAACATTCACCCCTTTATCTACAAGGCTGAAATAGAGAGCATTTAAGTGTTTTATGCTGTATTTCATCTGAAATGTTTTTATGGTTGCTCAGTATAGCGTGGTCCCCTAGATCTATGCTCCGATATCACTAGATGTCAAACAAGAGGACATGGTTCTATTTACAGTGGGTTCTCTGGAACCTGCCCCACAACTACCACTCCTTTATCTACATGACCAAGTTAGTGAGTACCTATATAATGCTCAAATAGTTCCCCAGTACAGTGGGTTCCCTAGAAACTTCGCCGCAGATATCACTAGATGTCAAACAAGAATACATGGTCCTATGAGCAGTGTGTTACCTGGAACCTGCCCTATAGTTGTCACTCCCATATTTACATCGCCAAACTACAGAGTAACTATAAAATATTTTTTTCTCATTAGAGGTAGAAAGCACTACAGTATATAAGGTGTCCATGTTTAAGGGAAAACATTTTCCTCATTTCTAAAACAGTAGTTTCTGTTTTATTAGAAATGCTTTACGTTCCATAACAAACTCCCTTTTAATTTCAGATGACTCTGACATCCGATCTACATAACTATGTATGTATTAGGGAATTATTTCCAAGCTTCAGAGAACATTAATAAACTGAACACCATTCTGGGTGAGAGAAATCCAGGTAACTTTATACAGATTATTTACAGACTGCTCTGTACTTCTGTTTTTTTTTTTTGTTTTGTTTTTTTTATTGATGGCAGTAAAGACCCAAGGCACAGCCTCATTTGAGAAGATAAAATGACTTTGTGAAAATGCACCTGATGTATTGCTTTAGTTTTGTACAGTTCCTGTATAGTAAATTAATTGTTATGCTCAAACCTGCCGTGCCGTGTGGTTTTGTTTTTTCTGCACAAAATATACAGCCAATTCATATAAAGGTGGAAGTTACAGTTCAGATTACAAAGATTTATTCCCTGTTTTCATGTCCTTAATGTTTTTTGTGGTATTTTTTTAAAATTTTATTTTTATTTATTCTATCTATATGAGCCGCTGAATCTAGCTTTGCTGAGGAGCTGCTGTGACTTAAAGATTGATTCTGTGCATAGGGCTTCTTTCTTTGACACTGAAAGATCGTACAGGAGATCTACAGCTGTCACCTTCTATACCTGTTACCTACCTGTCACTTGTCCCTAAGCAGGGTGTTCTGTGGTTTACAAAGAGCCGGCCAGTCTGTAGCACTTGCTGAATGTGCACCCAGCACTAAGCCATGGAGGGGTCCAATGTTGGCTTTGGAGTGTCTGTCGTGTAAGTTTAAGGCATTGTACATACAGGCCTCCTCCGTACAAGACATAGAGTTGTGTACATCAACCTTTGCAGAAGGCTTTACAGCAAACTTAATTTCCAGTAGTGAGCTGTTATAAAAAAAAAAAAAAAAAAAAGCTGCAACAAGCTTTAAGTATCATTGAGGTCAATTGAAACCTGTCAGCAGTTTGTTTAAAGCAACTATTGTAGTTCACCAAAGCTGGACTCTATCACCATTTAAAATAATAGTGCGCCCTTCCATATACTAAAGGTTATATGCTCGTTTATTGTTGAGGAGTACTTACCTTATGCCTCCCTCCCAACATCCATCATTTTTCTCCAGTGCAGCCTTGGAATGTATGGGCCTTTGGCATCTTCTCAAACAATGCAATGGGGACATTTGTGATGGAGTGGCTGCCCAATTAGGTAGGCAAAGCCGACACTGTTCTTAATATCAGGTTGTTGGAAGACTGGACCCTGAAGAGAGCATTACGGACCATGTAGTTGGTGGCTGCTGCACTCTATGAAGAATAGACTTGTATTAAGGTGAGACTGTTTAGTTATAGCCCTAAATGAAAGCTATGGACACATACATGATGGATGATTCTCACCTGATACAAACATTAGGGCTCGTCTTGGGCGAGAAACTGAAGAGTAGAGAAGTCGCCCAATGATGTTCATGGATCCTTCCTGACAGATCAGTGAGCAACTGCAACTGCTGTATAAATCAATAGAGAAGACCACAGTGAGGCGCTGCTTATGCGTATTCTCCATAGAAGAGGACAGCACTGTGTGTACAGCACTCATTCATTTGTTGCTGGAAGTTATCACTAAATATCATTTCCAGCAACAAAAATTGAATATATGTATGCAGCCTAAGACTGGGAGAACCAGGTGAAAGGTTAGTTTGAAGGGCTACCGTGGTCAGTGAGGGCTTTTTTTTTCTTTTAAACAGCGTGGTTTAATTCCCTGTCTGGTCTTGTGAAAGGCTGACTAGTGCAATGCAGGGACCACATGTTGCCAATTTGAAATTTGTGTTTTAAATCCAAAGCCTGGTGACAGGTTGGCTTGGCTACATAGATGAGAACGTCTCTTGTCTCCATTCATTACATTGGAAGCACACTGAAATGAGGCCTCATTCAGACTGATGAGCTGCACTGCTAATGGACACTCACAAATTTAAATGAA
>NC_092859.1:149041412-149043261 GCF_032062135.1 Pyxicephalus adspersus
CATACCAGAAAAAGTCCTCAGTGATTATCTCCGATTATTTTATTAAGTTTCCTGGCACAACACAAAAGTATTCCAATGTCTACAAATCACATCAATGACACACAACTTTTTCTGGGGAAAAAAGTCCACATGTCTGGGATGATCCGAACTCTTCATATCCCCGTGGCCAAGTTGGCCGTGTCTCCCTGCAAATTAAAAGGTAAGCTGTTATATGCACATTTACAAAGCAGCCATGGTCTGCGATACATTCCCTAAGTACCATACTGATTTGTATTAAAATGAATCTGAAGTGAATGATGATGGGCAGACGAGATTTGCAAAAACCAATAATATACAGTATGTTTTATGCCTTAGCAATACTGTCTATTCTTCTTTTATGTATTACCTTAGTTCCCATAAATCCCCTCCATCCTTTGCAGAGGCCTGCATATCCTTACTGTCTGTGGCTACAAGTAATGCTCCATTCAGAATGTCTTCAGTTGTAGCCACCCTATTGTGCTATACAGAGCTGAGACTACAAGCCGTTCCATGTTACACAAAGTAAGGAATCATTAAGTTTTCTTTTAGAAGCTGAAATTGCAACCACTTTGCTGCCCTCTAGTGTTCTGATAGAAAGAGTAAACGCCGCCTGCAGCCCCTACACAGATTGATCTCCGTAGATCAAGTTTTTCAAATAAAATTAATATTATTCATGTGTGATTGGTATTTGCTTGTTACTCTTTATTAATGTGAGGACTGGGACTTTAGATCTCATTTAATTTGTCTAAGGGTCAGCCAAAGACATAGGTCATCCCTTTATATAAGACAGCTAAAGGACATTTTTTTTGTGTGTAGGTTTAGTAATTATAGAATTTAGGAATAATATGGGAGAGATCAGAGTGTGGAGCTATATAAAGACAGAAGCTGTGATTGCAAGCGTTCTGCTGCCCTCTAGTGTTTTGCCAGAAATAGGGACAAGTGTAGGGACAAGCTCTTAGTAGAAGCTGGGATTGTTGTGATTTTAGAGGAACATACAGGGCTGTGTTGAATTTCTATTATATTACATCCATGCTGTGCTTTTGTAGTTTCTTGAATTCTGTGAATTACAGTATAGACTTGAGTATAAACCAATACTTTTTTCCCCTGGAAATTCCAATAGGAAAATAATTTTGGCTAATATTCTGACTACTAGATGGCGCTGTCTTACCATGTAAAGTGTATAACAAACTCTTGCCATCTAAAGCCAGACTCTGTAACACAGAGAACAAAGACAAAGCGCCATCTACTGGTAGCCAACAATAATACACAAAAGATAATTCGAAAGTGATTGACGGTCATAAAAAACTCAAGATTATTATTATTATTATTACTGTTAAACAGGATTTATATAGCACCAATTATATAGCACCATTAAATAGGGGTTGCAAATGACAGATACAGACAGTGACTCAAAAAGAGGAGAGGACCCTGCCCAGAAAAGTTTACAATCAAGGAGATTAAATAATACTTTAATTTGTAAAAAATGGGAAAAGAATAAACAGGCTAAGTCCATGTGATTTTAATTTTCCCCCTTTTAAATAAATGTTACCAAAATAACACATCACAAATGTATTTTGTTCATTTTATTGTCATTTCTGTTGATTAAAGTTTTGAATGTTAGCATGGATGGCTGCATTTTGCGCCCTAGGTTTATACTTTGGTCAATGCATTTTTTTCATGCTTTTTTTTTTAGGTAAAAGTAGGTACCTCGGTTTATATTCAAGTATATACAGTATTTATACTATATAATATGTATAGTTTCTGAGTTGTTTTGCATCCAGAGGGACTGTTTGCTTCTGGTTGATTTTGTGTGATGTTATCATTTTAACTT
>NC_092859.1:149043819-149044433 GCF_032062135.1 Pyxicephalus adspersus
TTAGAATCAAATTCAAGCTCCTGTGCTTTGCCTTCAAATCCCTCCACAGTTCTTGTCCCACTTACATTTCTGACCTGATAGAAAAATCCCCCCGCTAGCCACTCTCTTCGCTCCTCCGATGACCTACTAATGATTTCCTTACTCATAACCTCATCACATGCACGGCCCCAAGACTTTTCCAGAGCTGCCCCGACTCTCTGGAATGGTCTTCCTCGTCCTATTTGGCTTGCTCCTACTTTCTGCTCATTTAAAAGAGCCCTCAAAACCCATCTTTTTCAAACTCACCCACCCATCTTCTTGTCTCCTGAACCCTCAACTACTTCCCACCATTCCATATCCCCCCTCCTTTTGTGTGTTACTTCCCCCACCTCCTAGATTGTCAGCTCTTCGGGGCAGGGTCCTATTCTCCTCCTGTGTCACTGTCTGTATCTGTCTGTCATTTGCAACCCCTATTTAATGTACACCGCTGCATAACATGTTGGCGCTATATAAATATTGTTTATTGACCACCTGAGCGTTACACTGATTTCTAGATTTCTGTTCCAAAAGCGTCACAGGTTTTAATGAACTTTTTTTTTTTAAATTGTAGACCTGTAACTTACAGAAATATGTCC
>NC_092859.1:149045428-149047182 GCF_032062135.1 Pyxicephalus adspersus
ACGGATGGACGATCGCAGCGGGACCAGGTAAGTGATCCATAAACCCGAACTTTTCTCACTGTATTTACATACAGTGAGAAAAGTTTGGGCTTATCGAAAATAGTAACTTTTTTTAGCCCGTACCAAGGTTGGGCTTATCGGTCAGGTGGTTAATAATATTAATATTAATAATAATATTATGGACAAACACCAATAGAGTTTGAAGCAGCTGGGTTCCATACGGCTGTGAAGTAGTTACAGCACGACATCCATGTGAACAAGCCCCTAAAGTGGACCATTCACTAAAAGATGATGAAAGCCGTCATTGCTGAACTCATTCTAAAGATTGCTGATTGACTGTTTCTAAACAGATCTTGGTGTCAGCAGTGTCAGTCACACACAGGAAACAAGCATGCAGATAACTGTGTGACAAGTTGTTATCTGCAATATGTATATTATAAAACTGGGTCAGCAATGGCAGCCGTTATCATTCATCAGTGTAAATTCAATTTGAATGGTTAAACCAACCTTTTTCAACCTTTCTAACATGGGAAACCCTTTACATTTTAGGGAACCCTTTTCTATAATTCCTATATCCACAGCTCATAGTATATTACCATTGTGGTCAGTGGGAAGAATTCCTCTTACATTGCTGGCCATTGTGAAGAATGTCACCCTTACATATAGCCAAAAAGATTATTGGTGTCACTTACACTGACCTGAGAGGCACCAACTTCTCATTGCTCATGGAACCCCCAGCAACCTCCGCAGGAATCCTGGTTTAGAAACTCCTGGTTAAACCTTCCTCTATATTTGTATTGCTGTCTGTGCCCCTCTATTTGCACCGCTGACCATTGGTGCAGAAAGAGGAAGTAATAACAGATCCTACAATTTAGAATTGTTACCAGAACAATCTTATAACAAGGACTTCTATTCCGGGGACAATTGTCTCAGAGAGGATTTTAGATTTCCTCCAACTTCCTGTTGCAGAATAGGACATCCTGCACAGAACCTTGCAGAGATTTCCACATTTCCCTTCACTCTCCAAGGCCAAGCTATCTGTTCACATTTTATTATTAGTAATAGGATTTCTCATAAATGCCCTCTCATTTGAAGGCTGCAGTCTGATCCAGTATTCCCCCCAGCCCCTTTTAGCTGGGTGCACCACCCGGCACTTTTGGGTCACAACACAGGGACTGCCTCCTGCCTACAATTCTTCCCATCCATCTTTCTGGGTTGAACACTGCAATCATGACAAAAGCTACATACATGGGCAGAAAATAAAGTACTCACGTGTCACCGCAGCAGTGTGCCGCGACCCACAGCTTATCTTCAAAGCTTCTGATTCCTGGGGGAGGTCAATGAGAGCTGGGAAGGACTGAACTGCGATATACTCATTATCCTCATCATTATCATCCTCTGTACATACATCAGCTGGGCTCTCTCCTGGGGAAGACAGACATTGCTCTCTATGGTGTCTTACAACAGCTGCCATAGGAACTCACAGAATGAACTTACTTTCTTGTGCTAAAGTCTTTGATGGAAGTCCAAGCTGCCCGGATTCATTCCATCCCCAGCAATAAACGTCTCCACCTTCTAAAGAAATCATTTCAATAAGTGTGGTGATACAAAATGTCAGAGTACACTAAGAAATATATTTATAACTTATTCCTGTCAATTCCCTCTAAATTAGTTCATAATATCATTAATGTCCTAATGTGATAGCTGTGCACTTTGATGATTGGCCACTAGGTGGCAGAATGAGTTATTGTTTT
>NC_092859.1:149048888-149090363 GCF_032062135.1 Pyxicephalus adspersus
GTCACTTTATACTCAAATAATTGATCCCACAGATTCTGGTGATTTTAACCAGTTCAGCTCGTTTTTAGTTAATAAGTCTTGAAATATTTAATAATGTCGGCTCCCAGGTTCTTCCAGATGGATGCTGACAGTGAACATCACCTGGTGTATATATTATACAAGTAATATTGTATAACCCTAACTGTTACCTACTATATATACAGGTAGTCCCCGGGTTACATACAAGATAGGGACTGTAAGTTTGTTCATAAGTTGAATTTGTATGTACGTCGGAACAGGTAGATTATTTTATTAAATGCAATTAGGACAGATGTTTGTCACAACATACTAGGCAGCGAGGTGTCAGTTACTGTATAAAATCCTCACTGTGAGTTAATCACAAACAAGGAAAAAAAAAAAAAACTTTATGGAGCCTAGACAATCATTAACTTCTGAAGCAAGCTGAGCTTTGACTTGGTCATTAAAGAGTTATAAGATGTTGCAGAACTGCTCAGTCCTTAGGATCACTTACAACCTCAGCCGTGTTTAGCAAATGACTTCTTCTGCAAATCACCCCCCTCCCCCATCAAGCCTCTGTCCTGCACACCAGCAAGCAGGGAAGCCCCATTCATATCTAGGAGTCTTTCTTATGTCGGATGTTCTTAACTCAGGGACTACCTGTACTCAAAAAAAAAACAATATGAATGTAAACTAATGTTAGTATTATTAATATTATTACTACACAGTATGTATATAACGCTGACATTATTACGCAGCGCTGTACAAAGTCCATATTCATGTCACTAGCTGTCGCTCAACAGAGCTCACAATCTAATGTCCCTACTATAGTCATATGTCATTAACATAGTCTAAGGTCAATTTGGGGGAAGCCAATTAACCTAACTGCATGTTTTTCAATGTACTTATTTTTGCATGAACATACAGAAAAACTGCAATTTATAGAAATGCTAATAACCTTAATGGTGTGGGGTTTTTTAAACATTTATTTAAAGTGAAAAAAAAATTAAATTACATGGGCTCAGTTTTTAAATCCTTTTCCTCCTTTTTCAAGATAAAGTATTTTGTATTTTTGATTTAGTTATGATGGGTCACTTTCCCACAAAAATGATGCATTATTACTGGACACCAGTAGATGGTGCTGCTTCTTCATGTAAAGTGTGTAACAAACACAAGGATCATGAGTCTTGTCTCTGTTGGCAAGAGTTTGTTACACACTTTACAACAGGACACAGTGGCATCTACCGGTGTAACCTGGGTATAAACCGACAATCTTTTTCTAATGCCAAATTGCATGGAAAATCAGTTTATAATGAAGTTTAAACACTTATATGTATAGTACACAGAGGGCTCCATAGATTTTGTGTGAATTTATGCTTTGGAGTGTCTTCTGTATTATATAGATTTGCTATTTATAAAGTTGTGTGGTTGCTCTGGAAATGCTTTTGTAAGTAAGATAGATAATACCAGTTGTGTTCTATATCTGTCTCCCACCTATTGGTGGCGCACTCTGCATCTGTCTGCACATTCCTGACCATATCATACCTGCCGGCTCCCCAGGTCAGTATCTTCCCATCAGAGGTCAGCAACACCACATGTTCATTCCCAAGTGCGATCCTCTGAGCCTGGAGTGTGGGTGAGAGCTCCCTGAAGAATGGGGGCTGAGGCAGTAAATATCCATTGCCCACCAAGGGGAACACTAGAAATTAAAAAACAAAAACATAGTAAAATTTATGGCATTATTTAATTAGTGACATTATAAATATAGAAATAACTCCATCCCTCTATTTTATTTATTTATAAACGTGCCAATCAGCTAAAAAAAAGCCCTCACTGTTTAGCAGGATGGCCATGTTTTTAAAGATCGCCACCCGCAGTATTAAAGTGGAACTAAACCCAGCTATACTCAACTGTCCCCGTCACATTGAACATCATCTGTTTTACATATTATAGCAGTAATATTGTAAAACCCTAATTGTTACCTAAGTATATACTCAAATATAAACCGATCTGAATTTAAAACTTTTTTTTGCATCTTAATTTTGCAAGTAAAAGCCTAGGGCACAAAATGTGGCCATCAGGGTGCTGCCATCTTGTTCTTTTTGGTCATCTTGATTGGCCAGGGAAGAATGATGTAACTCCTGGTAAGCGCAAGGGAAGCTGGCAGCCGCCGTTGAGCTGTGCATGCGTTTTTGACAGCTCCAGCGAGCGATCAGGCAGAAGGGACATCATCCCCCTTTCTGCAATAAAACCCTGCCTGGCCGCAGATTTTTAAAGTGGGAACTTTAGTCCGGCTTTAAAGATGGTGAATGTCAGATTTATCCATCCCGATAACCATTTTCAGATCCCGTTAGCCACTTTGATATCGGTGCACACTGCAATGGAGATTGGGGGGTATTTATTCCATAAGCAGCTGCAAGTTTACGGGTACTTATTTCCACAACCTCATCACATGCACGGCTCCAAGACTTGTCTAGAGCTGCCCCGACTCTCTGGAATGGTCTTCCTCGTCCTATTCAGCTTGCTCCTACTTTCTGCTCAATTAAAAGATCCCTCAAAACCCAACACTTTAACCTCACCTACCCATCTTCTTCTGTCTTAAACCCTCACTACTTCCAACCATTCCATATCCCCCCTCCTATTGTGTGTTACTTCCCCCATCTCCTAGATTGTAAGCTCTTCGGGGCAGGGTCTTCCCCTCCTCCTGTGTTATTTAATGTACAGTGCTGCATAATATGTTGGCGCTAAATAAAAACTGTTTATCAATAATAATAATAGTAATATTAATGGGGAAGTGGTGATGAGCAGCTGGAAAAAGTGGCAATCAGTAATCCATTCAATTTGGCCAATTTAGGTTAATTACCAATCACCGCCATAAAAAGACCAATCATCTTTTATATAAACGTTGGTGATCCTTTATCTAATTACAATAAATCGGACCCTTGGATTTCCCATATCTAGACCCTTCCAGTAATTGGCACAATAAAGGACTGCTCAGCGATTTGCATTGTCATGGGCAGAAGAATGGAATTGGGCATTGCTCACCCCATGCCAATGGTGCCCAATATGTGCCAGTCCATCTATAAGTACCAAACCGTTACCTTTGCCTGACTCGGGTGCAGCCGTCACCTCCATCTTCCACATGGGCTCCGGCGGCGTTCCATTGGGATCTATGGAGATGGTGTTCCAGCACTCTGCTCTGTCCTTCCTTAGAAGGACGATGTATTTCTCCGATGGCAGAACATCCTGGCAATCCAAACCATTGAAACAAAGATACCGCCGGGGGGACCCACCCAGGAATCCGGAGAGAAGCAAACGGCCATCCTCTGCAAAATGGAATAGCAGAGGGAAGTTACAGCCAGATCTACTGCAGACGGTAATTTAAATGTCCACATTTGTCTCATTACATGCAAGATACAATTGTTATATTATTGTCTTTGCAATAGGAGAGATGAATTTTCCTACACACCGGACCATATGCAACTAATTCAGGAGCAAAATGTTGCTATTAGTTGTCCTTTAGTTGAGAAATGCTAACTACCTGCTCTCTGGGTGCATATTTGTTTAAATGTTATGTGATGCAGAAATTCCTGCATCAGTGTACCAGCCAAGAAATTGGCATTTCCAGAAGCAGCCAGCAATGCTGAGCCCCATGTGCATGTATAGGGTGCGATATGCTGTGTGGCCACTAGGTGTCGCACCTGTCACACACGCCGAGTAACTCCAGGAGGGGACCGCTTTGATAATCGGCTTCTTCTCGGTATTTGACCCTTTAATCTGAACCGGTTCGTTCACGGGTACAGTTTCCCCCTCTCCGATTTGCCCAAATCCCCTGAAGCCAAACCCGAACCATAGCATGAACGTAACAGGGAAGATCCCGTACAGGGGAACTTCACTATATTTCAAAGCAACACAGAGCTGGCTACGTCATATGCGCATGCGTAAAAAAAGAACTTGCACGCGCCCCCCCCTGCCGAGCAAAATGGAAACTGCAGCCAAAATACAATGATAATGATGATGATGTTGAGAATTTATTAATATTATTATTATTATTATTATTATTATTATTATTATTATTATTATTATTAATAATAATTTATTTTTATTATCATTATTATTATCAATTCTTCTTTGTCTTCTTCTTCTTCCTATTATTATTATTATTATTATTAATAATAATAAACAGGATTTATTTAGCAACAACATATTATACAGCGCTGAACATTAAATGAGGGGTTGCAAATGACAGACAGTGACACCAGAGGGGGAGAGGAGCCTACCCAAAAAGCTTACAATCTAGGAGAATTTCTTTATATTGTCCAAACCTGAGCAGATTTTATACTATACTGAGATCGGTTCATTGTGTATTTTCCCTACTTGTATGCGTAATAAAATATTATTGTCATAGTCCTAGTATATTAATATCATTATAAAGTATAGGTAAACTAAAATATGTATACTTTAAATTTTCATTGCAAAAGTCTTCAACAATGCCAAAAATACTACCTGGTGATCCTGCCAATGAAGGCAGGCACTTCCAAATACAATGTGCCTAGACTTTGTCCCTGACTCCCAGTGGTTCTCAAACGTTGGCATCCTTAAACCTTAGAGTCTGCCGCAGGCTCAGCTTTGGTCCAATCTGTTGCCACTCAACTATTTTTTGCATGCAGCTAAATCTGATCGGTGCATGGTTCCAAAAAGCAACATATCAGTTTTGGCTATGTGGTTATTTGTCCACCCTTAGGAATGTTGTCTTGGTGTCACCTTTGACTCGGCCCTCTCATTTACCCCCAATATTCAGAATATTTCCAGGTCCTATCACTTTCACCTGCGCAACATCTTCAAAATCCCCCCCTACCTGTCCCCCCAGACCACCAAACTCCTTGTACACGCACTTATCATCTCTCGTCTGGACTACTGTAACCTCCTCTTCTCTGGTATTCCACTAACCCGACTCTCCCCTCTACAATCTATTATGAATGCTGCAGCCAGACTCATCCATCCTTCCCACCGCTCCTCTTCTGCTGCATCTCTTCATTGGCTTTCATTTCACCTTAGAATCAAATTCAAGCTCCTGTGCTTTGCCTTCAAATCCCTCCACAGTTATTGTCCCACTTACATTTCTGCCCTGATAGAAAAATATTCCCCTAGCTGCTCTCTTCTCTCCTCCAATGTCCTACTAATGACTTCCTCACTCATAACCTCATCACACGCACGGCTCCAAGACTTTTCTAGAGCTGCTCCAACTCTCTGGAATGGTCTTCCTCGTCCTATTCGGCTTGCTCCTACTTTCTGCTAATTTAAAAGTGCCCTAAAACCCATCTTTTCAAACTGGCCTACTCGTCTTTTTCTATCTCCTAAACCCTCTCTACTTCCCACCACTACATATCTTCCCTCAAATTGTGTAATACTTCGCCCACCTCCTAGATTGTAAGCTCTTTGGGGCAGGGACATCTCCTCCTCCTTCTGTGTCACTGTCTGTCATATGTTGGTGCTATATATATCCCGTTTATTATTATTAATAATAATAATAAAATAATATTAATAATATGGTTGCAGTCACATGCAAATCTGGTTACCCATGGGGCTATCTGCTGCAAATTGCAAATCTGAAAGAGATGACGACGATCATGCAGCAATTCCCTTGCTCCCGTCCCCCAACAAATAAACAATATAACACCTCCATGGTGTGAAATGTACTAGTGGACCTGTGTGTCTGGGGATGTGTTGTAGACTGATGATAACATATAGAGCTTGTACTGTGGTTTATCCGCACTGGCAAGTGGAATCTTGATGGAAACACACAATCCTAAACTGCATTCCATCTATCTCTGGTTGCACTCTTTACCTACAGCTGGTGCAGGACTAAAGTCAGTGCATGTATGTGAGCCTTTTTCATAATGTGCAAGTGTATGTATTATATCTGCACACTATGCTGCTTACCTTACAGCAATACCTTGTCTCTCCTTCCAGAGTAACTATATTCAATGAAAACAAACTCAATCGGGCCGGTCCTTTATTTGTAGAAGGGACAGGTGATGTCCCTTTTGCAATAAAATAAATCTACCTGTCAGATCGCAGTTTTTTTTAAATTCACTCCCATTGTGGTCACCAGTATCATCCTCTCTTATTCCTTGAATTTTGGCCATTTGATTGGTCAGTCATTAGGTTTTTTCAGTCCCAGCAGCCCTGAGGGATGTCAGGAAACCTTGCATTGTATGCTGAGATGGGAATATGCAGCTTAGCATTCAGGTAGGTAAGTAGGTTTTATTGCAGAAGGCACATCGCCTGCCCCTTTCTGCAAAAAAAGACCTGGATGCTCCCAAACTTTCAAAGTGAAATCATAGTTCTGCTTTCATTGTTCTTTCAGGTTTGGAGTCTGCAAGAAGTAACTCTATGCATAAAAAATGACTTCTTCCCATTGCTGAGTAACTTATTTGCATTGGAGTTCCCCTATACTCTGAGCTGTGTTTGCATATTTATTAAACATTTAGGACATAAGGGACACCATAGTGTCTTCCATAGACAAAACGAGGCCATTATTTTGTAATTGGGGGCATTTAAAAGCCAGATAGCACAAAGCAGTGAAGATTTTCTATCCATTGCTGTTCTGTCTTGGAGATTATATGAAGGAGAGTCTGTGTATAGCTAATAGCAGTGCATGTACAGTGCCAGCCAAACTTCATATAAATCAGACAAGTCCTTATTATATCTGCAGAACAGAAATGGGCAGCATGGTGGCTCAGTGGTTAGCACTCTGGCCTTTGCAGCACTAGGTCCCAGGTTGTAATCTTGGCAAGGACACTATCTGCATGGAGTTTGCAGGTTTTCTCCGTGTTTCTGTTGGTTGCCCCTGGGTTTCCTCCCACATTCCAAAAACATGCAGTTAGGTTAATTAGCTTTCCCCCATAATTAATCTTGGACTGTATTAAAGACATGTGACTATGGTGGGGACATTAGATTGTGAGCTCCTTTGAGGAACAGCTAGTGACATGACTATGGACTTTGTACAGCACTGTGTAATATGTCAGCGCTATATAAATACTGTGTAATATTAAGTGGTGACACCATATACCACTGCCCGAAGATTTCTAGTATTTTCCCCACAGAATGTTATAAGCTGAGTGGGATGAAGCTGTAGGTGAGTGGCAACCCCTGTACTATGACCCAACTTTTCATAAATCAGCCAAAAAGAGCCGGGTGGTTATTGAAAAGTGCTGGGTGGTGCGCCCAGCTAAAAGGGGCTGGGGAGATCACTGGATTGTTGTCCCACAGGACAGTAAGGAGGGGAAAATCTCTCAAACATGCACACAGACAGCAACGGGAACCTGTTGTGTCTGTCTGTCTATCTATCTATCTATCTATCTATCTATCTATCTATCTATCTATCTATCTATCTATCTATCTATCTATCTATCTAGCATGCATTCCAGTGTACTGAGGTGCAGTTGTGTTTCTTTACTCCGTTAGGATACACCTGAAAATGAACAGCAAGGCACCACATCATGTATACAGTGTTATTGGACTGCAAGAAAACCTGTGCATGGACCTTTAATTTTAATGGACCAAATAATTTTGCTCAGCACTTTATTTGTATAAATAAAACTTTTCTGTTTATTTATTCTTTTGATTTACAAGGTTGGTACATTATTTTCATTGCATGGTGCATGTTTTTTTTCGTTTTTAGCTTGTCATAAGAAAAAAACAGAAGTAAAACGAAAATAATGGAATGGAAAAAAAGCAGTGCATTGTAATGTGCATAGTGATACAAGACTAAGGAAATGTAAAAACTCAAAAGAAACAATTCAATGAGCAAACATACAGCAGCACGCCTCATCTGACACTTATCATTTCATCAGGGTCAGACAACAACTAGAAGGTCAGATGATTGCAGAAAAAAATCTTAGAATGACTTTTACAGCAAAGTAAATGGGCAGCATGGTGGCTCAGTGGTTAGCACTCTGGCCTTTGCAGCACTGGGTCCCAGGTTAAAATCTCGGCCAAGACACTATCTGCATGGAGTTTGCAGGTTTTCCCTGTGTCTGCGTGTGTTTACTCGGGTACTCCGATTTCCTCCCACTTTCCAAAAACATGCAGTTAGGTTAATTGGCTTCCCCCCCAAAATTGACCTTAGACTGTGTTTAAGACATTTGAATATGGTAGGGACATTAGATTGTGAGCCCCTACAATTAGTAACATGACTATAGACTTAGTACAGAGCTGCATAAAATGTTGGCGCTATTAATTAATACTAATAACCAGTTTCCTGTGCCGCTTTAGGTTTAAAGTTACAGAATTCTACCGTACAGTACACTTTGATCCCAATCTAAAGAACTGACCCAACAACTAGTATTCATGTAGACCAGTGTTTCTTTTTAACACGGGGGAACCCTTGAAATAAGTTTCAGGTCTTTGGGGAACCCCTTCTATAATTAATTTATCCATAGCTCACAGTATATTAGTGTGAACAGTGGGAAGGATGCCTCTTACATTGCTGGCTATTGGGAAGAATGTCACCATTACAGACAGCCAAGAAGATCATTGGTGCCACTTAAACTGACCTGAGAGGTACAAAGTGTCATTGCTCCCTAGGAACCCCTAGAAACCTTTGGAGGAACCTTGGTTGATAAACAATGCTCTAGACCTTACACAAACATCGAAACGTACCTTCACTAGCAGCACTCTGCATCCTCAGCTAATATCACTGCTCAGCAGGCTGCTCGTACACTTCCTACTTTAAGGCACATAAACTGTAAAAGTCGTTTATTCAACACAAAATAAACAAAAGATGAAATAAATTATCAGTTTTATGTTTTATATAAAAAGACATAAAAGTGCATTTTTTACATTTCATCAAACGCTCTTATAACATGTTTAAAGATTTGGTACCCCTTCACACTTCAGGGGGATTTTAGTTGTCATGAAACCTATTGGTGTGTTTATAAAATCAGTGAATCTGACATTTAAAGAAACATTCCCTGATGGAGAATTAAATTGTGGTTATTGAAGCACATGGATCTGGAAGAATCTCCACCAGGGAATGTCAGATTCACAGATTTATAAATACAGCGTATTGTGTTGCAGCATTTTAATTTCCCTTCAATCAACACGCACTTAAATTTCCTCCTATGGAATTGTTAGTATGTCAGTTACAAGTAAAATGGTTACAGCTTCTCATAGCAAGCAGCAGATTAAAATTATGTACAACTTTGTCTCTGGAAGCCGATGGGTATTTGTTCCCCTTCAACAAGAAATATCTGCCAGACACTGCAAGAATTTCACAAAGTGGAATCCCCGGCAAACAGTTGAGGAAGGCCTGGAAACTTCCTCTTAAAACCTTGAAAATGGGTCTTGCTTGACACTGGGCATGGACAACGTGTCTGCTGAAACGAAGCTCAGTGAAAATTTGGAGGCACCAAGTGGGGCGAGAAATAGGAGACCATGACAGACCGAAAGCGTTTTTCACCAAGCACAAGAGGTAGTTAGGACTGAAACAAGAGGGGCTGGAGCTGTTCTTCAAAACAAGCCATTACTGACCTATCTAGCTGTATGTAGTGGCAAGTACTTCATTCTAAAAAATCACAACTCTGATTTTGGTTTTTAACAGCTTAGAAACACCTGTTGCATGTTTACATTGCAGGGATATGTTTCTATAGAACGTAAAAAAAGAAAGAAGAATAATGTTGGTGTCTCTGCTGTGATTTTTACTAAAGAGTAATTTCTCCACAATGCCTAGAGCTAAAGAGGTGGAAGAAGCTTTGTTGTACAGCTTTTACCTACTTTCAGACATAATTACTTAAGTATGCACAGGTTGAAAGCTATAATCAGAGCTAAAGCAATAATATCTGAATACAAGATATAATGCTATTCTTAAATACATGTTTGGGTCCCATGTGTATTTCTTTAAATCTGTGCAGTAATCCATGACAAAATAACTCCTCTGTATAGAGGTTTCCTATAATAAAGGCTGCTCGCTGCTGTTCTGTCTCCTTGGACAGGGTGCACGATCTTGTATTTACCGCTCTGTAATTTTATAAAAACAGTTTATAGTGAAATGATCTAACGGGTCCCACCCACAGCTTTGTGATCAGGGTATGCTGAGCTCAGTGATGGGCTCACCAATACTTTTACAAGATAAACCCTAGTTTTGCTCGGGTATATGGTGCACACAATGTGGAGGTAAATTGTTAGTAACTTTAAATAAATATATTTGTTATGTGCCATGCTTAGATTAAAAAAAAAATTAACTTGAATTACATAAAACCAATAAATGTTTAATCAACTTTGCCTTGTTTAGGTCTTACAATCACCTGTCCACAATCTTGAACAGGTCCATACAGTGTGCGCCATAAGCAACAGTACAGCTTCCTTTGGAAATTCTGCCAACAATTCTTTTGCACATGTAGAGGCAAATCCCATCCGTTACTATGTAGTGGCTATCTATTGTTAGGTGGCATCACAAATGGCCTCTCCATAGCTATGAATTTCATTGGGTCCATGCTTGTGCAGAAGACTTCAGGACTGGCTGAGTTTCCAATGGTGGCTATGAGGTTCCCTGTGGTCCACACGAGCTATGTCTGGATCATGGGCAGGTGAATATAAAACCTTAGGCTGTGTACACGTTAGAGTTTTGTAGTTGAAAACGATCTTTCACGATCTTCAACAACAAAAGATGAGTGAACAAATGCTGTACAAACAGCGCCGTTTTGTTCCATGGAGAGGGGAGAGCACGAGCGAGTGGCACCCCGCTGCGCTCTCCTCCTTTCACTTTCATTGCAGTCTTCCGTTGGTCGTGGATCCGCAAGGATGGATCCATGAGCAACGTTGGACAGGCACTGTACATGTCAGATTCTCCTCCGAGACAAGCCTCATGCGCACTTAGACGTAGGCTACGTACACGTCAGATTATTCTCGTCCGATAATCACCTCAGGGCTGATATCGGATGAGAATCTAGCATGTGTACAGCGCTCGTCGTTCATGGACCCGTCCTGGCATATCCACGAACTACGAATGATCGTAATAGAAGCAAAGGGGAAAGAGAGCTGCGGGTTGCCTCTCCGTCCTTCTCCCCCCTTCATAGAGCAGAACGGCGCTGTATGTACAGAGCTCTTTCAGTCTTTTGTCGTTGGAAAGTATCGTGAAAGATCCTTTACAACAAATATTGAACGTGTGTTCGTAGTCTTAGCTACGCACACACGTCCAACGGTTCTCGCCCGGTAAATCGTGTGTACAGCGCCAGTCGCCCATTGTCTGAACAACCGTCTTAGCAGATTCGCAGACAATGGACGACTAACGATCCTAATGCAAGGGAAGAGGGGGAGCGCGCAGCAGGGTGCCGCTTCATCGCTCTCCCCTCCCCTCTGCGTACAGCAGAACAGTGCTGTATGTACAGCACTCATTCATGCATCGTGCAGTGCTAGTCGATGGAAAGGATTGTGAAAGATCCTTTCCAACGACTATTATTACACTTGTGTATGTGGCTTTAGTTTGTTGCGAATGGTAAAAGGAGTCTTTAAAAGGACAACTGTATGAAATTAAAAAGTTATCCCTTATGTTAGTGTACTTAAAAACTTTGCCTTAACTGTAATTAAACTAAATCTCCTACCCTTATTACTGCAAGGGACTAATAGTCTGAAACGTATTTGCACCCCTTTCCGCAAACCAAAAGCACAGTTACGTTTTCTGAAGCACATACAAAAAGCTTGTTATTACCAGCACTTTGATGAATCACCTCATACCTTCAGCAGTAGGCGAAGCTCTTACATGCCAGAAATGCTGCTATTAAAATTATATGGATGCACATATCAGCATCATTTCAAAGGAAGAACCTGGGGGAATATCAAAAGGTACAAATATTTAAATTAAGACTTTAAGAAGGTCATGATGGGGGATTTTTTTCTATCCATCTATCAGTATAATGCTATACTGCTGGTAAAGACAGATAAAACCCTCCTACATTCAGCAGTTATTGTACACACATTCATCATCTGTACATATGAGCAGGATGATGTTCTGTTCTTCAAACCTCCACTGCAAATCAGGAAAGATTTGCACTGTGAAAAAA
Source organism: Pyxicephalus adspersus (assembly GCF_032062135.1). NCBI lineage: Eukaryota > Metazoa > Chordata > Amphibia > Anura > Pyxicephalidae > Pyxicephalus > Pyxicephalus adspersus. The sequence continues at coordinate 149,060,951 of NC_092859.1, forward strand.
AAAGAAAACCTTTGACTTGCCATTGTCTAGTTAAGTGTGGACAAGCTTAGGTGAGTGACTAATCACTACCTTGGAACAGTGCAGAAGTAAAAATTTAGTCATACCCTATCATGTATCAAAAAGAATTCAATCTCGTTTAAGGTTAGGGACACTTTTGGTCCAAATGTTCTTCGTACAGTCTTATGTATCTGCCAACTGGAATACAATACAGAGAATGTTGCACGAAAATTTGCAATCCTTAGTCAGACACGTTGGGTTTAATTAATCCATACTCTACAGCTTTGGTCAGACAATCTTGTGCAATTTGTGCTACTGATTTTTTCTTTTCATCTTCTTTGTTCTTTGCAAGGACAGTCAGGATCTCGAATGTTTCACTTTCCATTAACTTCTGTGCCAGCTCCTTGTCTGCGGTCATCATGTTCAGGACGATGACAGCCCCTCGATGCTGCAGATCTATGTTCTCACTGAGAAGCAGAGACTGCAAGATTTCCAGCCAGTGAGCACTCTGCAAAGATAAATATATATTTATTATATTAAGGATATTATATGAAAACATGGCCATACTAGAAATAATTGAAATATTAGATACAAAATAAAAACCAATAAACAATATAACACAAAATACATTTTTATGATTGCCTAAAAACTCTTTTTTTGAAGTCCATTGACGTACACAGCAGGGGTTATACCGCTACCTACAAAGAATCAGACACTAAAACTACTACTACCAGCATGTCTGAGTGTTTAAAGCAGTACTAAGCATATGATTATAAATATTGGGGGCCTGTGTACGTCAATAAACTGCAAGAAAAGGATTTTACAGCAAGTACAAAAATACGATTTTCTTTCTAATCTATTGAGAGAAACAGCAGGTCTTTCATATTCAGGACAACCAAAAGAGGTAAAAGTGAGAAGTGAGGCAATGGCAGACATAGCAGATTCAATGCAAAAGGTCTGGACTTGACTGTAGACATTCAGATTTGTAGGAGATAAAACATAGGACAACCAGTTTGCTAATGGTTAAAGCCTTGAAACCACTTTGCTGCTGAAAAAAAAAAACTGGAGCAATGACACCTTTATTCAGAAGGGGATTGACTAAGATTTGCTAATCTGTTTGGTGGCACAGGAAGATTTAAGGTGAGAAAAAAGGGGGCCAGTTTGTAGCCCAATGAGAGCATCTGGTACACCTGGCCAAGATTAACAAATGTCTCCAGAAACTGGGGACAGCTTTATGTTGAGAAAGGTTTCGATAATGTCTTGGCAGATTTTAAGCCCCCGATCTTACAGATGGATTGGAATCCACACTTTGCTTGCAGCTTAGGTACTGAAAAAACAAACTGGACATTTTTGTAGAAGAACAAAAAAAAAAAGGGAGGGAGGGGGGCGGTGGTATAAGTCTGTTCCTTCCAATCGCTCCACTAATAGTACTTTATAACAGAACCAATAGTTTTTCCAAAATCACTCCCTTGAGGGTCATACGAATCAAATGCTTCTTCCACAAAGGTTGTGAAGTCTAGCACTTATTAATAAAAATGAAGGGCAGGGGCAGTCTGGCAAGAAAAGAATTTTAGAGAGTACAATGCAACAGATGAGTTCTTAGAAGGCCTGAGTTTTGTCCAGTAGAAAGGTAAGAACCTTTAACAATTTTTGTTTTTTTTAGTATATCCTACCCAAACAAAGTTCGGTAAGGATGTTGCTAATTTCTAATAAAGAAAAAAGTTGGATATAAAGGGGAAATAGGTAAAAAAACAACTTCCTAGATTAAAAAGAGTGAAGACTGAAATCAACAGACAGTTGCTTTTGGAGTGGTGCACACAATAACTGTAAAAGTCTTAACCTGAGTGTGATAGAAGGAGAAAGCCACTTAGAGGCAAGAGCAACAGTCAAGGAATTTATTAATACAGAATCTCGGTTACATGTATATCCGAGAATTTACACAGAAAAGGTGTGGGAGTGAGTTTATGGTCTTTGCTATCAGTCAGCACATAACTGGGCAATTTTGGCCATAACGTTGCTTTTTATGACTGTAGTATAATGTGTTGGTAAAATGAGAGCTGGGAGCACCCGGTACAGCAGAACTGTTCCCTATGGCTAGGTACACATGTGCAATGGTTCTCGTTCAATAATCTGCTCAGGGCGGATATCTAACGAGAATCTTGCTTGTGTACAGTGATTGTCATACATCGTCTGAACGACCTGGCGGATCCACAGAAGATGGATGACGAATGATCGTAATGGAAGTAAAGGGAAAGAGCACAGTGGGGTGCTGCTCCGTCGTTCTCCCCCTTACCCTCCCCATAGAGCAGAATGGTGCTGTATGCACAGCGCTCGTTCATGCAACATGCAGTCATTTGTCATTGAAAGGATCGATCCTTTCCAACGACAATTATTGCACATGTGCAAAGTGTGAAAGGAGATATGCTGTGGCCTTTGATACTCACAAAACCCAGACAGCTGAGGATATGAGAATTGATTGGCCAGAGGTGACCAGCAATTGTAGGTTGGAAGGAATGGATAGAAGTCCCACGTGGCTTTTACAATCAGTAACAGGAAAGGGAGATACTTCCTTATTGCTGTATGCCAGGAAGAGAAGTGCAACAAACCAGCCAGCAAGTAATATCATTGTTCAGTCCCACAGTGATAACCCCTTCTGCAGCAGGAACTTTTAGGAAACAGAAATGTAAAATTATACAGCAACATGTTTATTTGAGCAGCTCAGCATGAGACTTCAGAGACAGAGCAAAGTACTAAGGCAATGCAGCAACTTTTACAATTATGAAAAGGGCGTACTCTGAACCCAGCACAGGAAAGTCACTTCAAGACTTTCCCTGCATTGTCCAGTTGAGCGAGGTCCAGACATGGCACTTCAAAAGGTAGGTTATAGAGAGCCTAGCCAAATACATGTGGAGTCTTGACTGAAAAAAAAGTGCTATCAAAAATATGTTAGTCTTTAATACAGCAGAGCTGAAAAAACTTTCCTAGGACATTACCAAAAACTTGCAGCTTTGATCTGAATTGCCCATGTCAGTATTTGAACCTGTACCAAAATAGAAGTGAAAAATTTGCTTCTCTTACCACTTGTGGAATCTTTTGGCACATCTTTGGCTGTAGAGAGGTCAGCATGGCAACACAACCAGCAGCAGCGCGGCGTAGACGTTCGTCATCCTCTCCACTGTATAAAACAACGAGTTTCAGGCGATCTGTTCCCTCTGCCATAAAAAGGTTTTGTACCTGCAGTAGAAGAAGCAATCTCACTTGAGTGTTGGTGCGAGAATAACCATCATTATGTAGTAGGTAAAAACTGACTGCTAGCAACTCGATCTCTATAGAGCCCCTACAATGGTGGTTTCCAATTTTACCAATCCATCCAATGTAAAAATCATAAACTGTAAGCTCTTTGGGTCGGGGCCCTCTCCTCGATCACGGTCTGTATCTGTGTGTCATTTTCAACCCCTTATTAGCGCTGCATAATATGTTGGCTCTATACATATCCCATTCAATAACATTATTAATAAACTGCCCTTAGCAATCAGCAAGGATCCCTACCTTTTGTAACTAATGATTGAGAAAACTGGCATCCAGTTTATTGTTATATGCATTACCACAACCTATTTCACCTGCATTGAAAAAGTCAATTGATTTGTTTTCAGTTCTCAGTAATATTCTGTACACTATTTTGATAGTTCTTACACACACTTCTAGCAAACTGCATAAACACAGGAATTTTTGAGTTGAAAGGGGAAAAAAAAAACTCTAATGCTAACACCTATTCTCAGCTTTCTGGGTTGAAATTTGAAATACTGTTCAATAAAAGTGCTGGTTTGCTGTTTCTTCAGAATACATTGAGAAAGGTCTATCTCTCACCTCTTCACTCATGGCCATGTTGCACATACATTCAGTTGCAGCTGCTTTGATCATTTGATGCTCCTCAAACATATACCCTTCAATCATGGGTACTGCCTTTTCCTTAATGATTTTACCTCTGCAAGACAGAACACAAAGTATTTAAGAAATGTTGCAATATAAAAAAAAACGACCTTAGACTGTATTAAAATACATTTGACTATGGTAGGGACATAAATTTGTGAGCTCCTTTGAGGGACAGTTAGTAACATGACTATGGACTTCGTACAGTGTTGCGCAATATGTCGCCGCTTTATAAATACTGTGTATTAATAATAATATATAAATGCATTGCCCCCCTTAAAATTTGTCAATTTAATTATTAAAAAACTGATATTTGTTAAAGTAACTCACCTTAGCCTCTCACTGATTCCTGCTAGGTTTGTTAATGCCATCAGAGCCTCAAAGTTCTGTAGGCCGGTTCTGGTAAGGTGAAGGAGACTGACCAATGGTCGGACAACCTCGTATATCTGGTAGTACAAAACAAACATTAGAATGCAAAATACAATCCCTGGTTTGTCACTGGAGAAGCTGTATCATAATATAACCCAAAAGACTTTGAGCCCGATTTATTAAAGCTCAGAAGGCTGGAAAGAATACACTTCCATCAGTCAAGCTGGGTGATCTAGCAAACCTGGAATATACCTGGTCCAGGACTTAAAACAGTTGCTGGCAAATGACTTTGAAGAAACCCATTCCTGGTTGGTTGGATCACCCAGCTCCACTGATGAAACTTTATCCTCTCCAGCCTTGAAGAGCTTTAATAAATCAGGATCTTTCAGTTCAATATTGAATAACCACTGCTTCTTTTTTTTTTTTTACACAGCAAGTCCTGCCACTAGTTCTGACAGACAGGAATTGCCAGTAATAGCAGTGGACTACATGCTCATATTCACAATGCTGAAGCCTAATGAACAGCAAGTGGTTATAGACATTCATCCCCCAAATTGTTTTTTTAAAGTATTCTTCTGAGGAAAGAAAACACTTTGCAGAAATGACAGAATTGTGACCCCAACCCCAGTACCAATAAAAGGCTTTTTAAGATTTGGCTATTTGTCAAAAAAACATCAATCGAATGACCGGAGCACAAAATAACTTAACTGAAGGCATGAAATCATTTATGGTGCAGACTAAACATTTTCAGTACTCAGTATTCAAGAACATAACTATCCCTAAAATGTTCGTTTCAGAAATTAGCTACTATGAGAGAGGGAAGATCCTATAAGAAAATATGTTGCACTGCATGTTAATATGTATGTGTCTTATTAAGATATACAGAATTATGTGAATGTAATATTATGATTAATAATATTGCGAAGGTTGAATATCCCTCTAAAGAAGCAGAGAATTGTCTGTGAAACGCGTTGAATGAGAATGAGGGGAATATGTTGTTTTTAATTGAACTGACATAATGTTTTGTCAAAATAATGTGTTATTTATAGTTACAGATTTCATTATTCTAAAATATAATAAAAAATAATTAAAAAAAATTACCGTATTTTTCGGACCATAAGACGCACTTTTTTTCCTCCTAAAGTGGGGGGAAAATCAGGGTGCGTCTTATGGTCCGAATGCAGAGGTACAGGGGCATATTTTTTTACTTACCTGTGTCCCCGCCGGTCCTCTGTCTGTTTTCCTCCTGTGTTCCAGCGTGCGGCACTTGTGCCCGCCCACGAAGGCGGCGCCGATCAGCATTCATCAAATCAATCGGCGGCGCCTTCGTGGGCGGGCACAAGTGCCCCACGCTGGAACACAGGGGAACACAGGAGGAAAACAGACAGAGGCTGATAGCAGCCAGTGTCTGTGTTCCTCCTCTGTGTTCCCCTGTGTTCCAGCGTGCGGCACTTGTGCCCGCCCACGAAGGCGGCGCCGATCAGCATTCATCAAATCAATCGGCGCCGCCTTCGTGGGCGGGCACAAGTGCCCCACGCTGGAACACAGGGGAACACAGGAGGAAAACAGACAGAGGCTGATAGCAGCCAGTGTCTGTGTTCCTCCTCTGTGTTCCCCTGTGTCCCAGCGTGCGGCACTTGTGCCCGCCCATGAAGGCAGCGCCGATTGATTTGATGAATGCCGATCGGCGCCGCCTTCATGGGCGGGCACAAGTGCCGCACGCTGGATCTCAGGGGAAATCAAATGAATTTTTTTTTTTCTTGTTTTCCCGTGCGGAAAACCTGGTGCGTCCTATAGTCCGGAGCGTCTAATGGTCCGAAAAATACGGTATTTCTCAGGATTTATGAAAAGTGAATTTATTTCTAGTTATATGGGATGTTTGCTATGATCAAACTACTGAATCCAAATTCTCTCAATATTAAATAAATGTTTCAGCTACTAAAAATTATTAGGTCTGCTGGGGTTTTTGCACTTAAAATTTCTGAACATTTCTAATTCAAGCACTAATATTTTTCAAAAAATGTGTCAGCATATACACACGCCCAAAAGTTACTTTATTCCACCCGAATAACAAATCACTGTCAAACCCCAACCGGAGCATAAACCCAAACATTTAACTACAACACACCCTGTAAAACCAGCACCTTACCTGTATCTCATAAATCTGAAATGTATATATTCACATAGATGAACACAATGTTTGTCACAGTAATAGTAAAAGCAGTATTATTATCATGTCAGAAATATCATGTACCTAACAATCAGTAAAGTGTGCACAACACAGTGGGCTCAGAGGCTAACACTGGGGTGCCAGGTTCAAATCTTGATCAGGATGTTTGCAACACTCCAGTTTTCCCCCCACGTCACAAAAACATACCGTAGGTCAATTGACTCAAAATTAGCATTGAAAGGAATGTTCAGGACATTAGACTGTGACTATGATACAGACATTGATTGTTAGCTCCTCAGGGACAGTTACTGACATGAATATGGACAGATATGTGCAATAAAAAAATAACCAAACTCGTCTCATTCTTAAGATCTTACCCTTTCACCTGGAAAAGCAATTTCAGGGTTTGAGGTTATAGTTATCTTGGCTAGTGCTTGTGCTGCCTTGGTTTTTCCTACTTCTGTCCCTTCCAATGCTAGCGGTATTAAAGCCTGAAACAAAACAGATCATATAAATTAGCACAAGTGTTATATGCTCATTAAGACAAAGCAAAAGCATCTATGCAAGTGAAGAATTAGTGACAGTGATGTGACAATGGTGCATTTTGTGGTGCAATGAGTAACAGTTTACCCAATGAGGCTACCATCCTATCACTTGTTTATTAATGTTATAGATAGCTGTGTCTGCTACTATATACCCCACGACAGACAAGTTATATTATACAGAAATATCCCCAGCCTTTCTTGTTTGTAACACATCTTTAGTGCTCTCTAGAGACACAATGCTATTAATCAGTCAAAGCATAGCACTGGTCTGCCCAAGAGTATTAAGTCAATCCATCATCACATTATCAACCCTCAGTCTATAACCCCATAAACAGCGAACAACTCAGTGCTATAGTCTGTCATCTACCTAAGGCCTCAGACCGATACAGAAGTAGTAAATGTCCCACTCTAAAGTTCTACTTTGAATTTTAATTTAAAGTTTCAATTAGAAAAATGACCATCAATTGTCAAACATAATTAACTGAAGATTTATTACAATCTAAAATCAGAAGCAGAATGAAAACTCATTACCTTTCCTCCTCCTTGAGCTACAACATTTCCACGTTCATCAGGTTTTTCTACTAAAGCCAAGAAGACTCTAGAGAAAAGAGGAAAAACGAAGAGATTTGAGGGGGGTTGGCGGTCACAGATATGCAGCAAGTCTGAGGAAAAGTCAAAATACTTGATATGGGTGCTTGTACCCAGCCAGCAACTCAAAAAGCACTGAAGCCAAATAGCATGCCAGTTAGTGCCAATTTCATTTGGGAGTTCCATCTATAGAAGCCTACATATTCATCTAGGTTTCATTTAAGGGGAGTATAAAAGTTATTAGATAAAGCAGAACTAAACACAGCTAAACTCACCTGTCCTTTATTATCTTTTTCTTGCTTCTCTTGTAACTTTTGGCCAACTTGATTGGACAGGCTGGGATTATGCAACTCCTGTGTGCTTCATTCAATTCCGGCAAGCACAGGGGAATCCGGGGTTGCCAGGTATCCTGGTAGCCAACACTTTTTTGACAATTCTTGGATCGATCAGGCAGGAGGGAATGATTAATATAGAAGGGACATCCGCTGTCCCTTTCTGCAATCCTGCCCTGCCTGATCCAACATTTTTAACAGTGGAAATTTAATTCAGCTTCAATTCCAGACTGCAGTCCACACTTCCCAGATATTAATTGACTATTTATCTATTGACGTTGTATAGCTTCAGATCCTTCCCAAGCAACCAGTCGAATGAAAGTAAATAAGTGATCCAGCTGTGGACCACACACAGATTTCAGCTATCTACTGAAGTTAACGTGCTGTGCATAGCACAGAATAGGATTCTGCTATAATGGGTATATATAGAGACTTTTCCACCTAGTTCAAGTGTATGTAAAAGCATAAAAATTATTATTCAGAAGTATCTTAGCAGTACATTCACATTTCCCTGTATCAAACAGGACTATTGCATGACCATCTGTACAGTGCACCACTATAAAGAGAAAAAGTTACACTTCTTTTGTGATGCATGTAATTTCTAAAGACGGAGTTCCATGAATGATGATATAACTATTAAATGACACTTAAGTGTACAACATATCACCAAGAATGTTTGGGAGCAAACAAACACAAGCAAGGCTGCAGAGGTTAGAAGATAAAGAGTACTGTTTGGTCCATAATGTAGGTAAGTATTGAAGACAGACCATTAGTAAAATTTGTACAATTCCTAATAACGTCTATGGTGGGCATGCGTAAGGTAGTAAGCCACTAGATCCAAATTTTTAATAGGCACCCCTATCACAGCAGGAGACTTACTCCCCAACACCTGGTGCACTAGCATCTTTCCTTATCTCAATTAGGTCTTTTTGCAGACTTAAAATAGGGTTTTAGTAATGATCTGCAAGATCAGCAATTTTTTTTTTCAGGGAATATCGCAGTGTACACCGGTATACACATTTTAGGATCTCTAGGAATGTTATCCTGAAATATTTCACTTTGCATAATGAGATGAAAATGAGAATACCATTCCAGTGTCAGACTAATTTCGGACACACAATGGCATATAGAGAAATCTTAATGTTAAATCTGGAAGTCCACCTATGTGCTAAATATTTCTGAATGCTATCCATTCATAGACCCAGAGAAGTAGTGCACCTACCTTTTAAATACTGTTGCTGGCCGATTTTTGTGGACTGACTTGTGACAGCCCTGCACAATGTCTTTCGCATTACAATATATTTACAGCTACTTAGCAAGATCAGAGTTAATGGGCTCCCATTAAATTGGTATAATAAAATGCTTTCAATAGTACATTTAGAAGACCAAAAAAAAAAAAAAAAAAAATAGGGAAAGTTGTTGTTTGAGTTTATACATTTTAATTTGCTGAGAACATAAAGAGAAGAGTTACCTGATTCTTGGCCTTTTCTCCATTATTTTTATATATCTGATTTGCAGGTATAACAACCTGAGTGTTGCAATTACAATAATCTCTTTTACACTCCTAAATACCTATTGAATTCTGCTAAATGTACTCTACTGCAGCGGTTGCCAACCGCTGGTCCACGGCTCTGGTTGGAGCGGGGTTTGGAGAAGGACCCCGCTGGGGTAGCGCACCTGCCAGAGCTGCGGACCATGTTCCTCATACAAATCCCTGGCTCAGGGAAGTGGGCGGGCCGTGTCCCTGGATGGGAGAGTGGGTGGGGTTATGTCACAATGACATCACCATGGGGGAGGTTTCTCCCCCTTTGATTCACACCCGGCTCCCCGCGCATGCGCGGTTAGGAGCCAGTAATTTTAGTGGTCCGCGGGACGGAAAAGGTTGGCGACCACTGCTCTACTGTATGTATTTCATCTGTGTCATACACCCCTACATAAGTTACAATTATTGCCAATACCTTGACCTATACTATTATTTGTGAACATTTTAAAAAACACCTTGTAAAAGTAAAAGTTAGAATTACCTTGATATAAGTTCCCTTGAAGAATCGGTTAGTGCTGGACTTTCATTTTTCACCATGCATGTCAGAGCAGACACCACTCCTGCCGTCAATAGCTTTTGCACCCGCGCCTCAATAAACTCTTTCTTATCCTACAGTTAATGACATCAAATTTCCATGAATATGGCTACAGATTGCAGTGAAATAACACAATGCCAGTGGAATATTTGATTGTTATTGAAGATACTTTTACTAGATGGCCTCTCACCTTTGGGTGCTCCTCCGGAACATGTTGCTTGGCATACTTTGCCAGTTCTAACATCTGTGGGTCTATTTCTTCACGGTCATAGCTGTTTGTACAGTTTACCAGGGTGGATGCAACTGCAAAGAGGACAGTCTTGTCTTGTGACTAGAAAAAAATAAAATACGATATTTGTTGATAAAGAAGCCTGCAATCACTGCCCTCCAAGCAGCAACTAGAAATTTTAAAAAACAAGTCCAAGATGACACTTACCTCCCTCACACCCCTTCTCACTGCTGGCATAAAAAAACCCACACTACCCCCTAATATTACTAACCTTACGCTTCAGTCATTTAATGCTCCAAGCTGAAGACTTCTCTCTTTTTGTGTTTCAGAGCATTTTCTATTGGCAGTCTTTGCCATGCAGTCAATGATATGAATGCCTGAAAAGGACCCCCTGCTCTGAAACACTGGTCCCTTCATCTCAGCATCCAGAAAAAAGTGGGAGATCATCAAAAATACTGTAGGGGGCAGCCAATGCTGATGTTCCCCCACTCCTTGAAACAATGCCGACAAGACCCTTTGATGGAAAATTTAGGGTATATCTTGTCTTACAAGAAATTAAAAAACAAACAAAAGACCCTTCAGGATGGGTTGGAAAGTAGTTTTTTTGAGGGTCTTTAAGCATTGGGGGTCATTTCAAAAGGATACTGCTGGATAAGTTCATATTATTATTATCTAAAAATATAATGAACAGTAGCAAGTTTCCCAAATCATCTATAATGTGTTCCTTCCATAATCTTGTCTATTTATGCACCTCTCATTTCATGCTTGTGTGCAGCACCCTAGGCGTTAATGCTTGGTTTGGCTGTGAGGAAAGAATAGAAAGCCAACATTGGCTTTTTAGAGATGAATACTATTGTTTTCTCTGGCACAACAGGGTATCTACTGACGGCATAAACATGTAAAATCTTCTGAAACAAATGTGTTTTTACCGAAACAGCTTTCAGCAGCAAACTACTGCATTCCAGCTGATATTTGATGTGCATAGCTAGTCTGATGCGGAGCACAAAAGTAGCAAGCAGGTTTCCTGACTTCATTTCCACTCTGGTATCTTGAACTTTACCTAATTCAAATTAACTTATCTGAATACCCCTTATGGAGCAGAGGAATTGTTAAATTACAGCTATGGGTCTATTGATTTGGCAGTAACTTTGTCATTAATTAAGGTAATGCAAGACAAACTAGTACATATATCATTTTTAGAGAAAAAAAAAATCAGCATTAAAATAATAGCCAAAGAGGGAAGGAGAGAAAATAGTTAATTCGAACTGATTAGGGATAATCAGCTGCTGCCGATTTACTTTAAGATGAGGTTGTTTAATTTAATTTGTAATTAGAAGAGAAGGCAATATCAGCTTGTGTACAGACCTTATGGGCCTATGAGTGCATTTCCAACAGCTAGGTTTCTATACTTTCAGTGTCAAAAATGAATAGAAGTATTTTTCTTGTAATATGCTTTAAGCTAAACATTTTAGCTTCTCTATGAATAAGATGACCTAGGTGTAAGGTGGACCATTTACAATCAGATGGCTGAATTTTCATGAACAGTTCTGAATTGTATAGATACTGTCAGTCCTATTTCTGGGGAAGAAAACCATCTGGGCTTGCTTGGATCCTAATGAATTGTTATTGTTCCCCGAAGATAAAACAAAGCCCAGGGACTGGGTTGTGTCCATAATACACACAATCATACTGGATGTAACTTACCAGCAACAAGATCACTTGTTCCAACAGCAACCCTCATTAGCCAAAACACTGAACTTGGTTTACCCGAGAGAAATTATGGAGTAGCATACTGCTGGTTGAAGAAGTGATGGAGAAATGCCATTGGAGCAGGTAAGTCTTTTTGTAAACAAAAATCATGTCACTAGTGACACAATCACTAATGTGACATGGCCTCAAGTATAGTGAGGGTAAGTACCTCAAAAGCTATCCTTGGAATATTGCCATCTGTACATGTCTCAGTGTTGGCACTCAAATAATTTTATAAATTAGGTCTAAATAAGCTGTCTGTGCATTATGCCTTTGTATTTGTTATAAAAATACAATGGCCAGAATACATTTGTATATGAGGTAGATACTGAATAGCAAAACTGTATACCTTTGCTAACTTGAACATTGCCTGTAAAGCTGCTTTATCTTCAACAAATTCCTCCTTAACATCAGCATCAAATGTTAAATAAGCCAATCCTTCCACTGCCCAGCGGCGTGTGCTTGCTTGAATACTCTCATTGCACAGCCACCTACAAAATAAGAAGCAGACAGTCTTAAGGTACAAAATGCAACATTTAGCGTTATGACACATTGGTCTTCAGTCAAGTTACCCATATTCTACCATAAACAGCGGGGAGAACTCACTTGCGACATTGTTTAGCCAGCTTGAGAGTAGATCCTTCTGCAAACTGTTTCATGCTAAAGTCCGTGCCACCTGCTGATCCCAGTTTACACAAACCCTGCAAGATAAAAGGAAAAAAAAACATTTTAGGCTTCTAAGCCATAATAGCAAAATAACATGCATGAGTAACCCAATCGCACAAAGAACTGGGGCATACCACCAAGGCTCGTATACGGATGGCATCATTTTCATTTTTCTTGTATATGTCTTTGAGTAAGGTCACCCCATTGGCAGTGATGAAGGAAGCTCGCTTAGCTTTGCCAGCTGCATGGATCAATGCCTCCACTGCCACTCGCTGATCAACCTCCCGCTCTGAAGCGCACAGAGCTATAATGCTCTCCATTATACCTGTAAGCTCAAGAGTACGGTTCCCAGCTTCAGAAGGGCCCTGCAATAAGCAGGAGACTGTTTGTATTGCACATAGTTTACCATCCATACCGTGACCTTCAAACAAACTCCTGCAAGTGAAAAAGTAAAATAATGTACGGTAAATAAACAAGGCTTCCAAAAAATATATATAAAAAATATATATATATATATATATATAAAATATATATATATATATATATATATATATTTTATTTTATTTTTTTATGTAAACCTAATAAAGTAATAGCTCTTTTTGCCCAGTTGTAGAATTATTTTTTGGGCAGATTAGAAAACAAAGTGCAATAACAACATTTTTTTTACCACCACATACACTTTACTACTACCCAGTAGGAAAACCCATCATATTGTTTGCTAAAAGAATGGGGTTACAGGGTATCCAAACAGGGGACAGTTGCCATTTACTTTACAAAGCACTGCAAAGAAACAACACGCATGCAGGCACCTGGTGGTGTTCTACTGGCTCATTTTAGGGGGTTTGTTAGGTGTTAGAAAAAAGATTTAGAATAGGGAGAGTGTGTTTTATGGACAATTTAGTGTTAAAGTGCCTATTCTTTGGTCGATAGATGTATGACCAGATAAATGACTGATACCTTCCTTTAATTGATTGTTTTCCTGGTATAACCATCATCGACCAGCTAAAAAAAGTGCTGCTCAACTCTGCCTTCTCCAACAGGTTAATGAAAATGAGCAGTGGCGTTTTTCTAACAGGTGGAAGCCACTGGAAGTGCTCCTTGCTGTTAATATAACAGGCAGAGCCGCTGAATGGAGCTGTGCAGGGGCAAAAGAACCATTCCTAATCAAATCAATCACATGTTGATTGGGAATGCCCTGGCTTTAAAATCTTTGTTATATTTGATGTTTTTATCTGATCTAACATCTAATTTGTTTACCCCTACGTCATCACTACTACAAAATGAAGCATCAAAAGCACCGACTAGATTAGCAAAATACATGCAAATGTTGATTTGAAGATGCAGGATTCATTAGTATATTACAATATAGAGTTACGGTTTGATTTAGGAACACTGCAACACATGAATAATAGAGAAAAACACTTTATACCCAGTTTTAGATCTGTCTCAAAACAGATCTTCATTGTTGAAAGATGAAAGGTCCCCTTTAAAGCCTTCTTACCGAACATAATCTTCACAAAGCTTGTGGAAATTCTCTCGCTCTGCGTCACACTTGAGATCATCAAAGAGTTTATTTAGAAGCACTGAGGCGCTCATCCTGGTGGTTTCTGTAACTGACAGGCTGCCTGGAATCTCCACAAGGGAGCCTCCTATTTCAAGGATTTTCTTCAAGCCTTAGAAAAAAGAACAACATGGATAAAATAAGAACTTGCTAGCATACTAATATTTTGATGTATTGTTCCATCTGTAAATCCTTTTGATCTAAATCAGCAAAGGCAACACTGGTCCCCTAGCTTCCAGCTAATCCCTAACAATGACTTTATACACAGATTATCCAGTTCCTGTTAGTTATCTTGCCAGTACAAAACAATGTTAGTTCATCAGAAATAGAAAGGATCTGGGGGTTCTGGTAGATCATAGACCTAATAACAGCATGCAATGCCAAGCTGCAATATCTAAAGCTAGCAAAGTACTTTCTTGAATTAAAAGAGGAATAGACTGGTGAGATGGAGACATTACCCTGCCCCTGTACAAAGCATTGCTCAGACCAGTTTTGGGCACCAGTTCACAAAAAGGACATTGCAGAACTGGAGAGAGTTCAGAGAAGGGCAACTAAACTAATAAAAGGAATGGAGGAGCTCAGCTATGAGGAGAGATTAGCTGAACTGAATCTATTCTGCCTGAACTGAAGAGACGTATAAGGGGGGATATGATCACCCTGTATAAATATATAAACGGTCCATATAGAGAACTCTCTTCCAAATTATTCACTTATCGTTACAAAGGAGAAGAGGGCACTCTTTGTGTCTGGAAGAAAAGAGGTTTAAGCTCCAGATAAGGAAGGGATTCTTCACTGTAAGGTCTGTGAAAATGTGGAATCGACTGCCTATTCAGCAGCTACAATAGATGGTTTTCTAGAAGCACAGAATATAACTGGGTATAAAGGCTTTTAAGTAAAGATAACAAAGACTGTTGATCCAGGGAACATCTGATTGCCTCATGGAATCAGGAAGGATTTTTTTTTCCTGTTGGAGAAAATTGTATCAGGGTTTTTTTTTTGCCTTTCTCTGGATCAACTATATCTATAGGGTTTTGTATCTGGGATATGTTTATTTCACTAGTGGTTGAACTTATGTCTTTTTTCAACCTGACTTACTATGTAACTAAAAATGCATCAGGTATTCGTTTCTTTTCCCTTTTGCAAGCTTTTTCCAATCATTAGTGTGGTATTTGGCATCAAATCCACCTTTATGAAATCCACTTACCTTGATCAATGACCCACAAGGTCACTCCATTGTTGGCATCACGCAATGATTTCCGTGGAACTACTTTTATGAGAAGATTAAGAGAATTCTCTCTTCCATGTGCAGACACACTAGCCTGAGTGAGCATCTCAAGCAGGTGATGAATCATCGACTTCAGCTCCTTAGAGGGATCTTTAAAGATTCAAAAGTTAAAGATGTAAAATTTTGCCAAGAATAACTATCTTGCTATTCTGTATTACATAGATGTTTACCTAGAACAATTGCTCCTTCCTTAGCTCGAATATCCTTCTTCATGTCTTCTTTTAAAGTATCAAACATGGTATTTAGGACAGTACAGGCAGCAAGAGAGACTGGCTCATCGTCCACTGCCATCACTGCACAAAACTTCTCCATGCCCACTGCATTGAGGATAGCCAGTGTCTGCAGACAGAGAATAATAATAATATAGTAGATGACAATTTTCAGACTTTCATTGCTTTTTTATCTTAAATTACTAATAGAGAACCAAAAGGGTCACTGTAATGGAAGTGAAACTTACTCGTGGCTGATGACCAGTACAGAGACCAACAAAGGTTCTCAGAGCAGCCAGCATCATGTCTGCTTTTTTAGTGTCCAACAGTCGTACCAGGAGACGGACCCCGTCACTCTGAAAAATCTTCTCTGCTCCAGCATCTTCCCGAGCCAAAACCACCAAATTCTGTGCCGCCTGCAAATAAAGGCAGATTAAGTTTTCACACTTTTCTTTCTGGGGCTTTTTTTCCCTCATTTAGCCTTTATGGCTCATATAATGCTCCAGTCTATCCATATTATGTTGCTTGCATTTGGATTAGATGTTTATTTTATATAAATTAAAATGTAACCCAACATGTGGATATTTTATAACATTTAAGTATAGTAGAAATGATGAACATTTTTAAAGGAATCCCATGCAGTCAGAATCAGATGCTATTGCTGATCTTCCCATATAAAAATGCTAGTTGGGCATCATGCAGACCTTAAAGCATTATATATTTATTGTCACATGTGGTATGCTTGTGTTTACTGAATCAAATTACTGTAGCCACTGCATCATCATGACAGCCAAACAACTAATGTTTTTCAGAGGCATCAGAATCGGCAATTTATTTCTTATTTCACAGCACAGGTCACTTTAATTTTTGCTCTGCTGACAAATCACCCCTTCCCAATCTCATTTTTTGCAAGAGAAAAATAATTGACAATTTCAAGATCTTAAAGCCATGCTAGATTGTCCAGGCTCTCCCCCTCCAATAGGCCTAGGTCAAACAAAAGGTATTCATTCCTTTTGAAATACAAGGATCTTGTGTAAAAAAATGCTTTGTGTTGGAAGGGATTAGAGCATTATACATTGATGATGTGACAACCAGCAGCTGACTGAGAAATCCATTATATTTAGCACCTTTACCTTTAACCCAGTATCACAAATCCGCACCAATTAGCAAGTACCTTTTGCTGCTTTTCAACGTCTTTCTCATCGGGGTCAAGCAAGATGCGAAACATTTGGTCCACTTTGGAATCTGTGGAGGACATGAGCTGCACCTGCCAGAGGAAATAATCAGTTATATGGAGAGCAGGAATAAAAAGCATCAGTCTATTACTTTTAAGTTTGTTAAATGACTATAATTGAAAGCATTTGCTAGTTAAAATGAAATTTAAATTAATTTAGGAGAAAAATAATGTGACTGCTAATTTCTTGAATACTTTTTTTTGTATTTGTTCTTTTCAACACTTATTGTGTATTATGTTAAAATGTTAAACTTGGAGAACCTGTAATGTGGAAGCTGTACCCAAAAAGGCATGCAATGGGTGAAGAACTTTTTTGGCTGTAAAAGCCCCCTGTGGTTGACCTTTTTCCCTTACTGGCTTGCTATACTTTGTGTCTTGGTGTGGAGGCTAGCAACTAAATAGAGCTTTGCTTCAATGTAGGGCTACCCTCCTGATGACTGCTGAACTGATAACTATTTGGGTCAATAAGCATCAGAAGTGTAGCAAAATCCCCATATCAACATAAAGGAGGCAGTAGTGCCTTCCAAGATCTCACACAACATATTCAACTAATAGAACAAGAGGTCACTAGTCCTAAGGAAGAAAGGAAGAAATGTAAATTTATTATTTACAGAGTGCTTCTTATTACAATTACAATTTCAAGATGTTATATTACTTTTTGAGTTAAAAAAAAAAAAAAAAACACCGGAAGCAATCAGCAATTTTTTTTAAATTTTAACTCTTTTTACTGCAGGTTACTGCCCATCACTAATGCTTCTAGAAGTTGAGGAAGATCGATGAAATAATTGTGTTTCATTGACCAGCACTTTCTTCACCTGAATAAATAATTTGGCTTGGATATATATGCATGCAAATTTACATTTTTTAAATTGAATTTTACAAAAAAAAAAAATATATGGCAAACGTTTCAACTTTTGTTTTATTTTATTGTACCACAATGACAAAAAGGTCACTGGAAAGAGTGCTGGATGGATGCTATGTGGGACCAAGATATCTCAGATACATCTGAAGTAAAACCAGTATTGAGTTTTTTTGCAGGGAACCTCTAGGTTTCTTGTTCATTGTACAAAATTTCTGTTCTGCGGCTGGTTTTACTGGGAATCTGCAGGAGCAGGGTGGGACGGATTCCCAGTTTCATGCCCCACATTTTCCTAAGGCCCAGAAGCCTATTTAGCACAGCTTGTGTTAAGCAGCAGGTGGCTGTATGTTACACGGACTGTGAATCATTCTTTTTATGTAATCCTAATCAGCAATGCATTTTGTTTAACCTCCCTGGTGGTATTCCTGAGTTTGGCTCGGGGTTAATTTTCAGTACCAAAAGCACTAACTCTGAGCCACACTCAGGGTGAAATTGCCAGGGAGTTTAAAAAGCTTACCTGGCAAGCGGTGCCCGCCATCTGCTTCCCCTGTGTAACCTGGAGATGCCCGGCCGGCATCTGCGTCCCCAACATGTGAACTTTGGGGACACAGATGCCGGCCAGGCATCTGCACGCTAGCCTGTGGCTGGGGGGCAGGACTGGGAGGCGGGACCAAGCGGGAAATTTAAAATAGGTATTTTTAAATGTATCGCTTTTACATTTAAAAATTCTTAATAATTATACCGCCAGGGAGATCAAAAAGCAGCCAGGATTATATGTTGGCTAGGAGGCTGTACATTTTTGTTATGGATTTTTGTTGTGGACACTGACTCCTGTGAGGGAAAATACAGTAGTTTTCTTTTCACTGTTTTTTTTTTCTAATAAATGCAGGCAGGAACCCTAAAGTAAATCTAATGTCTGGAGTTACATCACTGCCAGCCTGCCATAGGAATGCAATTGTAATTGTCTAGAGCAAAAATCTAACGCATGTAGATTGGTCTCCTGTCCTTAGTGATGCAACAGATCACTAAACTATTCGGGGATCGCTGCTATATTTTCCTATAGAGATAGACAGACCTCCCCCTCATAAGAAATGACCACTTATCCTAGTATCATAAAAGATTTTATTGGCCCTAACACAGTAATGGGGGATTAAATGAAGGCCAAAGTAGATAATAGAGGTTATAGAAATAAGCAAATAACACAAAGGGCAGCAGTAACTGCTTTTGAACCAGATAAGATGTACTGTTTATTCTGAGTTAGGCTGTGTACACACATGCAATTTTCATTACTAGAAACAATCTATCCTGATCGTTTCCGAAGACAAGAGTGAACAAACGCGCACCATTCTAGTCTATAGGAGGAGAATGAGTGAGCGGCACCCCACTGAGCTCTTCACCATTGATCATTAATGGAACCATCAGGACAGATCCATGAACAAAGTTGCAACAACTGTACGCGTCCAACGAATGGTCAGAGATGAGCCTGACTGCTCGTATCAGACGAGAATCATCCAACGTGCGTACATAGCCTTCCCCTTTGACTGTACTACAAAAATTTGTACATCCCCTAGCACTACCCAATAATCCCTACTCACTCCTGAACTAATATTGATATTGGCAGTAGGAGTTAATTTCAAGTTGAAAATGTGAATGTATATTGGAAAAACCTATTCAATCTTGGTTAGTAGTTTGCCTCATACTTGTACAGTTCTTCTTTTCACACATATACGGAGTGCATGTGTCTCATGCATACCTTTTCTTGTGCCTGGACTCCCAGATTTCTCACCGCCTCCTGAAATACTTTATTTTTGGGTTCCAAAGTCAAACATCTGCGGAGATCAAGTATGGCCTGGTCTATGCGTCCCAGTTTCTCCAAGGCCTGACTGCGCCTGAACAGGGCCTTAACATCACCAGCGTCAACCTCTATAGCTGCAGAATAAAAAGTCATAAATGTTATTTCTATATTTGATATGGTCTCAAAGGCTTCAACAGTGCAGCAGAATCTCTGGCAAGTAATACAATACATTATTTGTAGAAAGATTATTGATCCCAAACTTTTAAAGAAGGATAGAAAAAAAATAATGGAACATATAACATGTATATAGCAGTTAAGGTCTGGATTTACAACAAAGCAATGTTTGTCTATGCAGCCGATATGCAGCGGCACAGGCTAAGAGACACTCTTCTCCTATATAATTAGTAATAGGCTTTGCCCCACCCCCCCACAATTCACAACATCCAGAGAAATACTATTGTTTACTACAATAATGTATACACGCACATACATATATATATATATGTGTTATTGTAGAAAACAAAGGTATTTCTCTGGATTTTGTGTATTATAGGAGTGTCTCTTTTTGCTACAGACTCTGGTAACAGTATTCAAGCAGTGGAGATGCTCAGGCATGCCCAGAAGGAGCACCCAAGAGCCCCCAGGGATGCATGATGTAGGTATCTTGGGAGGCTTTGTGCTCCAATTCAAGTCAACCGAGAATTAGGGGCGGTGCTGCATCCTAAAAAAAAAATAGGGTGTTGCATTTAGAAAAACAAACAGTATTTTTACCTTACATAAAAGGGTTGTCTACCCTCTATGTAAAGTGAAAATTCTGAAATTAGGTACGCTTTAAGGACATAAAATGCAACAAATATTTATTGATTATAAGCTTACAGATATGTAGTACTCGCTTCTCCTTAGGACAAACCTTAAAGCAGAATTAAAGTTCCACTTATATTAATCCATGATCAGGCCGGTCATTATTATAGTAAGAGACAGAGATGTTCCTTCTGCAAAACCCCTCCTACCTGCAGCTTGCTTCAGGTATCTGTCAATAAATAGGTGAACTGAGCACAGCAATTGGTGAAAGAAGATCATGAGAGTTACGTCATCCCAGCCATTCCTATTGGATGCCAGGGTACCCGGCAATCATGGCTTCCCTTGCACGTGCTGGGAATAAATGCGGGAGTTATGTCAACCCACTCTAACCAATCAAGGTGGCCGGGGATCGACCCTGGGAAAAGAAATTAGAAAATAGCAATGCCCCTGTGAGGGAACAGAGGCAGGTGAGTAAAAATGGGCTTTAGTTCTGCTTTAATCTGCTCCAACATACTTATAGTTTAGACTAAGCTGAGTAGAAATCCATTTACCTTTTGATGCGTCTTCTTCTGCTTTTGTGTAATTTTCCTGCAAAAGAGAACATTTTAAACTGATTGTACCCTGTGTAATACTCATGTCACCCCTTCTATCCACCAACCTGTACATTATTATAAATTACAATATATTTCTGCAATCTCTGCGGAGACGTTTTATCCCTCAGAACTTTCACTATTTTGTTGCCAGCCAAAAATATCCGTATTAAAATTAATATAATAAACGAAGTCTAACTAAAGCTCGGTATCAGCCTTTCTCAACCTATTACCTATGAGGAAATAATTTTCAGGTGTTAGGGAATCCCTAGTAAAAACAATTTTTTGGGAGTCAATGGGAAAAAAACCTCCTAAAGCGGAACTTAATGCAAAATAAAAAAACAAAACAAAAACACACTTATCTTTAATTCCGCAGATCCGTCGATCCGGGAGGTTTCTTCGCTTGGGTCCTGCCTTATCCTTCTTCAACCCAGTGCAGAGGAAACACTGGGCTCCGCCATCTTTTTCATCCTTCCTCTGGGTTCTTCTTTGTACGTCACCCGGTCTCAAACTGCGCAGGCGCAAGACCGGGTGGTGTAGATGAGGGAAATGATAGCCAATCTCACTGCGCATTCATGAGATTGGCAATTTTTTTCTCCCAATAAAGAAAGAGCTCCTTCTGCGTATGCCTGAGATTGGCTATGCACAGAAAAAGCAGCTAAGAGCCTCCCAGGATGTGTGACATAGGTATCCTGAGAGGCTCTGTGCTCCCATTAAGTCTTGACCGCCATGGCACTGCACCATTTAAAGAAGAAAAGGTTGTTGAACCTAAAAAAACAACAACATTTTACTATTTAGAAGGGCTGTCTAACCTTCTATGGAAATAAAAAAAAAATTAACATTGGGGGAACCCCTTGAGCAATTTAGAGGAGCAAATAGAGGGACACAGATTGCAATGCAAATAAAGAATAATGTTTATACCTGAGTTTCTCAATCAGAGGTTGCTAGGTGTTCCTTGAGCAATGAGCACTTTGTTCCTCTAAGGTCAGTTTAAAGCGTACCTAAACTCAGAATATTCACTTCACATAAAAGAGTAGACAACTGTTTTTGTTTTAAGTGCATCACTCTTTAAAAAAAAAAAAAAGGGGTGCAGCACTGCCTGCTAGGCGATCAAGAATGAATGGGAGCACAAAGCCTTGGATACCTATGTCACGTATCCAGGAGGCTCTTGGGTGCTCCTTCTTGCACATGCCCGAGCATCTCAGGCATGCGCAAAAGGAGCCTTTTCGTGGGAAAAAAAAAATTGCTGATCTCACGCATGCACAGTGAAATAGTCAAAACTTTTTTTTCCAACCTACGTCACCCAATCTCGCGCCTGGGTCAGGTAACGTAGGAAGAAGAGACGAAGATGGCGGTGAACAGATGCCGGGATGACACATGGAAGAGACCTCCGGATGGATCGGACAGCTTGCGGGATTGAAGGTAGGTGTATTTTTTTTTTTATTTTTAGGCACTTTTTAGTTTAGTTCCTCTTTAAGTGACACCAATGATCTTCTTGGCTCTCTGTAAGGGCGACATTCTTCCCAATGACCAGCAATGTAAGAGGAAATCTTCCCACTGACCACCACACTAATATACGGTGAGCTGTGGATATAGTAATTATAGCCGGGGTTCCCTGAAGACCAGAAAGTTATTTCCAGGGTCCCCATGTAAAAGGCTGGGAAGCTTTGCTCTACACTCACCAGTTTGAGGTGACAGGCGGCACGGTTTCGGTGTAGCACAGCTTTATCCTGCTTATCAGCAGATATGTTGATTGCTTTGGTGTAACACACGATGGCCGCTTCATAATCTCCAGATTTAAAGTGCTTGTTACCATCCTCTCTTAAATTTTCTGAATTCATCTGCAAAAATATAAAAAAGAATCCATTTGTTATATCTCATCACACATTTTAATCTATCAATAATACAATTTGTAATAAGAGTTATCAGGGTAGTCCACCTAATGCAAATTTCCTGTGATGGTGTGACAACAATGCTGGACTGCTCCTGTGTTCAGAGCAGAGTTGTCACTCCCATGCATTAAAGTGGGAGGAGTAGAAGGAGGCGTGGATAAAAGCGGTAACACTGATTTACCAGCTTGTCAATCAACACATGACCACACCCAGTTCTACCCACTGCTTTATTGATTGGCCTGTTACTAAGCCCCTCCCACTAGAATCTGCAGTGTCTAGGAGGGGGTGCGTGGGTCCCTTTGCAAATATTTCTTCTCACTTCCTGTTGTCTCCTGAGCAGGAAGTAAAAGAAATCTTCACAGGAGAAACATTTATAAATTGCTGGTTGGGGTTTATTCCCACAAATGCATGCAGAAACCTTCCTGCAACATATATCACATGCATTGCTATTCTCCATCGCCATTCAATTTGAAGGCATGCTGTGTGCAGATTGCAATATGAATGATCACTTCTAATACATTGCATAGCTCTTCATGTTCCAGACAGGAAGTAATCAGCAATTCTCTGGCATGGGGACACAGAACAGACATGCAGCTTTCTCTCTCAGCTCCATGGTAACCACATTCAGGGGACACGTGACCCCCATGTTATTCCTTACAGCTCCTCTTGCTATAATATATTCCTAACAAAACCTCAGAGATCGTCATTGCATATTATACTGCTGAAATCACAGAGCCCGGGCCCTGCTGACAACCACAATATCCTATGAAATCCCTTCCCACCACCCTGCCAGGTTTTGGCACTTACCTTCTCGGCAGCGGTCTCTCCCATCTCCAGCGTGAAGGCCTCAACCCAAGCCGCGGTGTTTCCCAGCTGCCGCCCCGACCGTGCAATTCAGTGTAGCCGGTGGGTCTCCTCACAGAATTCCTGTCAGGCCCCGCCCACTGGTGACGGCTGGAGAGCCCGGCCTATACCATATATGGTAGTGTCTGTCAGGCGTGTGGAGAGGCCCGGGGCGTGTCCTCTGCTCTCCTCACACACAGGGCCCTTCATCCAGTCAGATTTTAGAGTCCCAGATGTCAATGTTTACACACAACTTTCACACAAAATTCACCTTATTTGTTCTTATTTAACCCATTTATGTAAAAATTGATCAATAATGTAAATCTTTAAAAATCTGTAATTCCTTAAAAAAAAGTAAAAAAAAAAAAAGCAGACCACTACATATATATATATATATATATATATATATATATATAGACGTGAATGATGTTCATGCCGTGTTAATCTTTGGTAAAAAAAAAACACAAATAGACCCTAAAAACATAGTTGCTATAGCCAAAAAATTGCTTTGCGTATGCCCAGCAAATAGATGTGAATGATGTTCGAGCCGTGTGAATCTTTTGTAAAAAAAAAAAATAGATCCTAAAAACATAATTGCTATGGGCAAAAGATTGCTTTGCACATGCCCAGCATATAGACGTCAGCGATGTTGATGCCGTGTGAATCTTTAGTAAAAAAAATAATACAGAATTAGACCCTAAAAACTATAGCCAGAAAATTGCTTTGTGTATGCCCAGGATATAGACATAAATGACGTTCATATCGTCTGCAACTCAGTTCTGAATGGAACCCAAAATAACACAAGGCATGTGCGTGTTACCGTGTGAAAAGACACACGTGTTGGGCTGCTTTGGAAAAATATCTCACATCAGATTATTTTTACATACTGGTGCATTGGCAGTCTATTCATTGGACAGGTCTGCCCTTGTGCATGGATGTTAACGTGTTACATAATGCATGTTAGCGCTCATGCGTAACAAAGGGCATTCAGAACAGACAGGCTTAAAGTGGAACTTTCACAAAATAAAATAAAAACATTCACTTACCTTTACTTGTAAAAGGACCTCGATCCGTCTACAAACCGGACCCTTTGCTGGCCTGTGGGAACAATGCCACCCTTACAGATCACTATTGTCACAAATTAACCCCATGGCACAAGATTCACATTAATCAAGGAACCCCTAGTAACCTCTGGAGGAATCCTGGTTGGGAAACACTGCCCTAGACCATGCAATGACATTCACCCTTCAGACGCGTGTGATCAGTTTTGCTGAGTGCCTGGGGTTATTGGCCAGTTGGGAAGTAAACCATTGTTTTCCCATTGACATATTTCTGGCTGCAGATTTTCCTCATGAATTTGACTGTGTTTTATCCCATCCAACTGTCTTATCCTGAGAAGTGCCCCATTCCCTGCTGCGGAGAAACTCCCCCACAACTGATGCTACCACCGCCATGCTTTACAGTAGGTATGACAATCTATGTATTTGCTGTATTGGCTTTCTGCAAGATGTACCATTTTATGTTAATATAAAATATTTTGACTTTGGTATCATCTAACCATACCACCTTTTTTTCACTCAGTTCCAATCTACAAGGTGTATTGTGGCAAAGCACAATTGAAATGAATGGTGGCCATTCTCAGGCCAAGTCTATGCAGACTGTTTTCACAGCATTCACCAGAGCATTTTCTTGTTAGGCTGTAAATTTAAAGCACCCTGCGGTTATTGTAAAGAGTTAAAACACCCATAAACTTTTAAAAACGCTTACAAATGCCTGTAAATGCTCCAAATGCCTTCATTGACACAACTGGGCATTTTGGGGCATTTGGAAGGCATTTTCCCCTGCTCTAACTCTTTGCTCTCATGGTTTAAAATGTCTTTATAAACACAACATCTCATACAAAAGTTGTATGGGAATTTATTAGCATTTATAAATCGAGTTGGTGTACACTTAGAACTAATACACAAAATCTGAAGAATTACCTCTGCAACTGGGACTTTTAAGGCCAATGAATATTGATTACAATAAAAATAAATTCAAACCAAAATTTTATTTACCATCATTAAAACAAGCATAAGTTAAACTTTTAAAAATGTCAAGCAAATATTGTCAATCATTCCTGTCTGGGTATCCTCAGCATAAATGTTACCCTGTTGGTTCGACGTGTACGCGTATTCAGCAATTATTTCCAATATCAATCAGTAGTTCAAAATAGCTATCTTCATATTTAACGAAGTTTGCATTTAAATCTCCGGATGTCCATGCATAAACTCCAATTTTTACTGGCCGTTCAAGAAAACATCTCATATGGCTTTATCTTTGTTGTTTAACTCATATCTCCGCGTCCCTGCACATGGCGTCCCTGCACATGGCATCCCCACATGGGAACCTAGTTTTCTATAATTGCTGATTGAAAAATAAAAGTTGCTGTCCCTGACTATCCTCACCTGCTAGGTGGGTCCTATGTGCTGCATGTATCAGATGTTCTTGTCTTTTCTGTTCCTGAAGAAACAGATACACCCTGCGAAACGCATCGAACCAACAGGGTAACATTTTTGTTGAGGTTACCCGGACAGGAATGTTTGACAATATTTGCTTCACATTTTTTAGCTGATGCTTGTTTTATTGATGTTAAATAAAATTTTGGTTTGAATTTATTTTATTGTAATCAATACTCATTGGCCTTAAAAGTCCCAGTTGCGGAGGTAATTCCTCAGATTTTTTGTATTTGTTCAAAGATTCAGGGATGTGGCCTTGTGTCAAACTAACAGGCTGGTTAAATATCAAAAGTGTTGTTTAGTGTACACTTAGCCTTAACGCAGAACTAAACTTAAAATAAAAAAAAAAATTACACTTACTTTACTTAAGCTTAAAACATACCTAAACTCAACATTTTTACTTTACCTAGAAGGGTAGACAACTCTTCTATATAAAGTAACTGTGTTGTTTTTTTTTTAAGTGCAACAACGCCGCACCTATCAAGACTCAATGGGAGTGCAACCCGGGTGTGTCCTCATATCATGCAAACCAACAAAATGTGATGATTATTTTCTATAACCAATGTAAATGTTTTTTTTACATCCAGACCCATGTACACCTGGCTTAAACAGTAAATTAAGATTTCTGCACCATCCTACAGGAGAATCAGACTTCTTCCACCATTGAACAAACTCTCAATGGTGACAGGGAAACCATTCTTGGATTTCAAGTGTCTTAGTTTCAGCTTCCCAGCTATCAGTTTCATCATGGTATTACAAAAAGAAACTTGAGTATCTTCATCTGTTCTCCCTCCCAGATGTCATTTGTTAGAATTGGGTTATGGCTAAAGAGCAAGCGTATGGAGAGCTTTGTGCGGCATCAGGTTGTGTCTCATGGCACAAACAACTCTCCATTTATTTATTGCTGAACATTTTTGATGGCCATTGTTGTAGTGTTTGGCCCATTTACAAACTGAATGTTTCTCTTATTTATTGCTTCTGGTTGTTCCCAGAACAGCTTTTAGTACATAACAGTAAATTCAGCTGATACATGGGCTTTAGCAGTATTACAACCCTAAAAAAGCAGCAGTTTAATGTGTTCTATCATGTTTACAAACTTTCAACACATGGATAATTAGCATTGGGTTTACAAATAAAGTTTAGGATGTTCACTTTGTAGCAAAAAGAAATGATTATATTGCTTAAGGAAAGTAACAAAACTTTTTTTTGCAAAAAATATCTAATCACATGCAAGGAAATTTGCTAATATTTAAAATGAAATCCAAGTTATAGATGATTGGTACATGTAAACAATAATGATGTAATCTCATATCTGCCTAAAAAAAAGCAAAGAGGCTGTTTATCTAAAAACAGCTGGGGTGGTTACTGGAAAATGTTGGGTGGTGCGCCCAGCTAAAAAGGGCAGGGGATCGCCCAAGAGGAGCAAAATCTGACATGTTTTTCAGTCCTCCAACAACGGAATGGAAATGACTGGTATAGAGGAGAGCACAGTGGACTTCTGTGTGCTCTCCTCTCCTCACAATCTAAAGAACAGAATGGGACATAATCTATCACCTGAAACTGAAATCAATCACAAAAGTTAGTCCAACGATAAGCCTCTGATGCCATACGACTGTACTGGACTTTAGGCTGCAGTGGTCAGACCTCCTGCTAGGCAATCCAGTTTATTTTTTTTGATGCACTTTGAGGGGCATACATATAACTGAACTTTTTTGCAAAATTACTGTTATTATTTATTGGTAACTCCAGCCACTGTTTTCCCATTGGTATGGTTGTTTCTCACTTCCCCGTGACATCTGGATAAGAAATGGAAGGAGCAGTTGTCCTTGGGGCTACCACGTTTTCTTATATAATATTGTGTTTTGTTTATTTTTGAAAGATTTCCATCCCCTCCTGTCTTTATTGGAAGACTATTGGCATAGCAATGGCACCTATGGGGTCAGGAGGTGGAAATAGCTCCATTAGGGGGGCTGTTGAGGGGATTCCAGCTGTAAAAATTGTGGAGTGTCTGCTGTGTAAAAAACAGACAACTATTTGTAGTTCTGCATGAAACTGCATTTAAAGAAATGTGTATTTAGACCGTGGAGTAGTTGTGTGCATGGGTACTAACAATTATGTCATAATATAAAATTTTTTGATGATCATTATTACTGCAACTATTATTTTGTGTGTTTTTACTGACTACTAGACTTTTTTTTTAGCACTTGCTTGCTATGGAAGTGGAAGGTAAGGTGGAAGTACTTGGAATTTATAATGGGAACCTGAGATCTGAGATGCTGAACTGATGCCATTCTCTTCCCTGACAACTTCTGTTCACAGCACCGGTTCCTAGTAATGTACTGGCTATGCTGCCAGCTTGGGAATAATACCAGCACCCCGACTTTACACATATGAAGCCAGTAGATAAAAACACCTCCAATAAATTGGTAATTCCCCATATCCATATAAAGGATAAAAGGGCATGCCAACATCTTTTTGTAGAGACCCTGTGGTAACGGTGAATATTTAATACATTCCAACCAAGGAGCACATCCACAATGGGCCTCATATCTAATTTACTAAAAGCCTAAAAGTGAACCTATGTAAGTAAAAATATTTACAGATCTCCTGCAACATAAAAATAATTTAGAAATATGTTTTACTATGATCAATGACAGTTGGGACCTTACTAGGTCTACCCATAAAAACTTTGTTCTCCTGGTAGGATATTAGGGAGATAGCTACAATAGAGACATAGAAGGTCAAACAGTAGAAACAAACTCAGTTATATTATACTGAAGCTGAGGATTTTTTTGATGGACACCACCTGTCTTAAGGACTTTCATAAATACAATCATTAAAAAAGCACTGATGTTCCTATGAAAAATCCCTCAAAACCTGTGACCCTGGAAATTGGAAGACAGTTGACAACCATTCATTTCACTCTATGGAACTCTGAGCTTTTTCTCTAAACTCTTTTTGTTACTTTTGATTCTGAGATGTTAGTTGTATGTTTTTTTGCTTTAATTAATACATTTCACATATTTTTGATTCCCATTTGCACCTGTGATCTGAATATTTAATGAACATAAATGGGGTCACAAATGACAATCAGCTAGCATGTACAGTATGTTACTAGCAATTTCAGAGCAATATGGATTCTCATTGTACATGGATTTTATAAAATAACTTTTTTGAGATTAGATCATCCAAA
>NC_092859.1:149090501-149101477 GCF_032062135.1 Pyxicephalus adspersus
GGTCCATATTTTATTTAGTATAATAAAATGTTGTAAAGTTTTATTATTAAATATTTATAGCTCAAATACTGATGCTGGCAGCAAAAGGCAATGCCATTCTACAAGGCATGTGAACTGCCAACCCACGCACTGGAAAGAGAAAAGTAGCGAGCAAACCCAAATCTAAGAAGATTTGTTATCCGCACTAAGGGCTTCATCGCACCCACTGTGTGAAACCACCTAGCTAGCAGCTTTTGGGTACACACAACAAATTGCTGCTATGCACCTGAGAGTGGCAAATTGCACTGCAGGTAACCAGATTTGCACACAGCTATAACTCTGGTGAAAATCTTCAAACAACAAATGTACTGGATCTGCTGCATACTTCTCTAATTCATTCACATGTGTGAGGTTGGGATCGCTTTTGAGACTGCAACAGAATACTGTGGCTCACTGTGGGTGTGAAATGGCCCTTAGACATGGCTGAATTGATAAAAACTAGTCCAGCTCTCTCCTGCCAGCAATTAAGATTCCCAATTGGGACAGTCTAGGCTTTTTAATGAATTCTTTTCTAAAACATAATAAATATTTTATTTATTCAAAACACAACAAACAAATTTCAGCAGTAAAGTCATATTGATAGTACATATTTTCAATGCAATTTACAAGATTTGTTTACTAACAAATATTGCTAAAAAAAATCACAAAGCTATCTTGTACAATTCGGTCAAAAACCTCCATTAGTATCACTGTATTCAAGGCACCAGGCTTTTAAGAATGTCTTTTCGCTTATCAATATGACAAACATTGTGTTATATAAATATAATAGTCAGTAGCTTGTATGAAGTATTAATTCATTATTTTGGATCACCTGTTTGGAGACAATGGTCCTGATTTATCAAAACTCCCTCAAGATTGGAGAAGATAGATTATCATGGGTACATCTAGGTGATTTAGCCAGGATTGAAAACATTTGCAAATTATTAGCATATGATTGCTGGGTCACCCAGGTTCTCATATGATAGTTTATCTTCCCCAGTCTTGGAGAGCTTTAATAAATCAGGCATATTAGATCATAAATACCAAATATAAAACTACAACAAAAGCCGCATGGTATGTTTAGATATTTGTGTTGAGTTGCTCCAGGTGCTTTGACTTCCTCTCACATCCCTAAATATACTAATATGGTAACTCTCCACCATTTTCCCCCTATATTCCCTTTGTTGTGCCAATGGGAGGGACATTCATTTTATTTTTATTACTGCAGGACAGGGACGGGTGTATTTGGTGAAATGTTCTCTATGAAGAACTGCAGAAACAATGTCAGTGCAATAAAGGTAAGCAAAATAAAGCAAACTATAGGTGAATGCAAATAAAGCAACACTGCAGTGATAAAATTACACCACTGTCCAATTGCTCCCTAGGAGCTATTAAAATGATTCTTGCTTCAGGTTGGACAAATGACACTAACATAGGGAAGAGTGACTGACTCTCCAGTGCTCCCAGCCCTTTCTGAAACCAGCAGAAGGCCAGGCCAGGTTAGGTATTCTCCCCCTGTAGATGCAAAAGAGCTTTCATTCAGTCTTATTTCATATTTCCATATACCTTGGTTTTGCAACATCCATATCTGTGTACATAAATGCATACATGCTTATTGAATGGTAACTTGGATACATTCATCTTTGCCATCAATGTATAAGCCATAGATTACTGGAAGGATAAAAATCATACTAATTTGGTAGAGTAGTATAGCAAATGGTTTTAAAGGCATACATGGATATCTGGGCTAGTTGTATTTAAGATTGACATTATTAAATATTGCTAATACACAATGTGAATTAGGAAGAGTGGAGTAATTTGAGGTAAGTACATTCACTGATTTTGCCTTCGCCATGATTTTTATGAAATTATTCCCTAACATCCAACATCCATAGGTAAATGTATGTGAATAAAGTCTTACCTGAAAAAATATTACAGATTTGATTTGCAAGCCCTGGGATACTCACTTCCCCCCCCCCAAACCACCCATTGCATTTAAACAATGAATGGCTTACTAAATGGAGTAAATGAGTTTAAAAGTGGTGCATGCACTGGTAACAAGCTGGCATGTTTGTTGTATTATGCAGGCAACAAAATGGCAATCCTGCCAACAATAGAGCAAAAAATGGCCAGTTCTGGCAGTGCATAGTCATTCAATCCCAATAACCACTACAATAAGTGGTCAACAATGGGCAATCATGACAGTACACTTCTCAGAAACTGGTAATTATGACAAAATCCAGGCAAAAAAGTTAGCAATGTTTGGGCAACAAATTGGCAAGCCATTCAACACAGGCAAACAATTGGCAAAGCAAAAGGAGGGAACAAGCAATTGTAATAATACACAAGCAACACATGGGCAGCTGTGACAATATGTGGGCAAATCTGAAAAGCTGTATGTTAGTATGATGACAACAAATTGGCAATTGATAAAATATGCAGGATACAATTTGAGAGTTGTTACAGTAGATGAGACATGAACAAGAATTTGTATTATTAGGTGAATTACAACCATGACAGTTTGCAGATTGAAAATGTAAAAACTTTACAATACGCTGGCAACAACCGCAAGTTGCTAGGAGTAAGCAACAAATGAGAAATTGTGATAATATAAGACAAAAAACAAAAAGGCAAGCTTGAAACATGGGGAAGAAATACATTGGAAAAAGTGGACAGGCATTAAAATAGATGAGCAAGAAAAAAGCAATAAGGACAATATGAAAAATTATCAATTTGGGGGGTAGCTATAAAATTTAGATGCCAAATCCATAGTTAAAGTTTCTACAATGTTTATTTTCCAGATTAATTGGACTTTAAGGCACCAAAAGTCATTCTTCTTTTTACCCAACATCAATGATAAAAACATAATTTATTATTCATTAAAAGGCATACATGAGATATCAGTTGACATTTTTTCCATATATTTTATCAATATAGATTTTAATAAAAAATGTCCCATTTTTCATTTCTCAACGTTTTTCGCAAGCATTGCTGCCTCAGAAGGCATGGGCCATCACACAAACAATACTGCAACAAACATAACCAACAATTATAATGTATCTGACATAAACCTCGTAGCTTTTTTAACTATATGTATCATATTGTTTAATGCTGGATAGACAAACTTAATTAGTTTTATTAAGCTCCATCGGGACAAAATGTCAATTTGTGGTAAAAGGGTGATAAAGATCT
The DNA here is from genome assembly GCF_032062135.1 of Pyxicephalus adspersus. Classification (NCBI taxonomy): domain Eukaryota; kingdom Metazoa; phylum Chordata; class Amphibia; order Anura; family Pyxicephalidae; genus Pyxicephalus; species Pyxicephalus adspersus. Next base: position 149,093,712 of record NC_092859.1, read on the forward strand.
AGTGATAAAAAAATTGTCAATAGGAAACATTGTCAACTGATATCTCATGTATGCCTTTTAATGAATTTTTAATATATGTTGTGTGTAAAATAATGACTTTTGGTGCCTTAAAAGTCCAATAAGTCTTGAAAATAAACATAAGGACAATATGCCAGAAACAATTAGACAATTGATAAATCGCAGAAGTGGAAAGTGATAATAATAAATGGACAAGAAACGGATAGGTGTCACAGTGCCTGGGAAAAAAATAAGTGGCCAACAAATGGGCAATGGCTACAAAATATGGTAAACAAATGAGCAATCATGACAACTCATTGAAAAGAAATGTGCAACCATGACCATTGACTGTACCATATCCATTACCATATTCATGTCTATGTTTCAAGGCACAAGGACAGGCCTTGGATAGTTGGAGTTAATGTAACCCTTAGAAACCATTCAAACCCACTCAAAAATGTGCCTTTTCCAACTTTTGATGAATTGCACATTTTTAAAAAAGCAAAAACAGTTTTGGTCACCCCTTAATATCTGTTATGTAAATGTTGCATCTCTCAGCCTGACATTTACCTGCAGCTTCAGGAAACGGTGCACCAAATGTAAAGCTGATAATATATGGTATGTATGTGTAATGCAGGGGTTAACCCGACCTTCATTTGTATGTATGCTCTGCAAGCTGGCCTTTTACATATCTCTGGGAACAGCAAGAATGAATTATTATTTCCCTTTTTACCAAGTCATGATTGTCGTGTTGCCAATGCATTTAAACATTACTTTTGTCTAGATTGTATAGTCTTAATATTTATCAGCTTTCTATTGTTATTCCACCTCCACATCATCTTCACACTCTGCCATCTAAAGGTTTGTGCTCATCCCGCCTGCCATCCGCTGTCATTCTTTCTGTTACACCTTTGTTCTTCTGCTGAACGTCTCTATTTGGGTTTCTATTGAAAACAGGAAGGATGAGGTGCTTACCAATCCAAGTGTGACTTAGCATGCTGTAAAAAGCATTTTTATGGAGTTTGTAGTAATAGACAAAATCTAAAATCATCAGTGAAAGAATAAGAAGTCCGTAGAAGCCAATGCCGAGCAAAGGGAGAGGGCTCCTATAAAAAATACATAAAAGAAAAAAAAAATACTAAAAATGTATTGAAAGTGACAAAAAAACAACACACATGCATGGATGTTTTTAAAACCTATTATTACAATTCTAGTCAAATTTTTTTTCAGATAAGATATTGTTTAGGAAAAACTTGTTATTTAAAGCGTACCTAAACTCAGAATTTATACTTTACATAAAAGAATAGACAATCCTTTTATTTAAAATAAAATGTTGTTTGTTAGTGTTTTCTTTAGGTACAACACCCTTTTTAAAAAAAAAAAAAATTGGGATCAAGAATGAATGGGAGCCCAGAGCCTCCCGAGATACCTTCATCACACATCACGGGAGGCTCTCGGATGCTCTGTGCATGCCTGAACATCTTGGAAATGCGCAAAAGGAGCCCTTTTATCAAAAGGGATAAAAATGCTTATCTTACTGAAAGTTTTTTCCCAATTTTCGTCACCCAATCTCGCTTCTGCGCAGTGCAAGATCGGGTGACGTAGGAAGAAGAATGCAGAAGAAGAGAGGAGAAGATGTCGACGCCTGGCGCTCCCTCTGTCAGGATACCAGGATGACGTGGGACCCAATAAAAGAAAGCGGATAGACTGATCTGCGGGATTGAAAGTAAGTATGATTTTAATGTTTTGGGTTTACTTCCGCTTTAAACAAAACTGTAGGCTGCCAGAGACAGTTCTCATTTTCTAAATTCCACTTGACTGTCTGGTTCTCATTCTTTACTGATCCAGAAAGAGTATGTTAAGGACATCTGACTTTTCTAATCTGCATGCTAGTTTCTGGTTAGTGGGTGAGAGGAGTTGAAATGAGAGGGTGAGGATAACAACTAGACACTTAGCATAATAAAAAAGTGATCAGCAATGACATTTTTGTACTTCCCATTTATCTTTTGGATGATGGGTTACCTCTGGGCAAGCAACAAATTCCTTTTATTCAGTAATGGAATTCTTTTTATTAAAGGCTTCCTAAGCTACAATGTATTTTTTTCCTCCAATTTTAGCAGTCAGTCCGGGATGGAAACAAGTTTTTTTTTTTCAGGCTGACAATAAGTTAAGGTGATCCATTAAAAGCTAATGCCTGTGGGATAGAAATAGAAGATGAGAACTAGAAGACATTTGGTTGTCCAATTCAGAGACAACCTACAAACATATGGAATAGCAGTTTGTTTGCTGCTTGCATGTTGTTTCCTATGTCCTCCATTGCTGTTTGATGCCAATTTCAGATCTGGGGAAGCTATATACCATTATCAAGGCTAAAGTCTCAGTTGTATCCTGAAGAAGCGGACATATAGCTTCCGCGAAACACGTCAAAGTAGGAACTTTGTATATCACTGATTTTTACGATGAGCAATTTGTTTTTAATAAATAAAATGTATGTATGGTTTTAACTATTTATGTATTGATGTTAATAAAATAAAGTATTAATTTTTTTCTGCAAGACTGCTACCTACCTTAGGAGACAGCGATGGGAGAGTGGGCGGGTTCTGGCATCATCACGTCACGGGGGGGGGGGGGGGGAAGTTTCTTCCCCTTTGAGTGACACACGTCCCTCAGCGTATGCGTGGGATTTAAAATTATGAATTTAGGGGTCTGTGAGGTCCGAAAGGTTGGCAACCACTGCCCTACAACACGCATATAATGTGGCAGGCTGTAAGGCTAAAAATATGTTCATATAGATTGATGTATGTTTATTTTGTTCCACTGTAATGCATCGCCAGACCATCCATACCAAATGGACTATGTTAGCCCATTGCATATTGTTGCAGACACCCCAATGGATTGCTAAAGCTTAATTCCCCCATTGTTTCAGTATGGTACACATTGTCCGTACAGACATGTTTCTGGTTGTATCAGTACAGTACAGATTGTATTTGTGGACATGTTTCCAGTTGTGTCATAATAGTACATGATGTGTCTGGGGACAATTATTTTTCAACTTTTTTTGCTAGTGTTACAAAATATAAATTAAGTGTTGGTTATGTATGGTATGTAGTTTGTATGTTGGGGGTGAAGGGTTGAGTTGCAAGGTAGCTGGCCTAGTAGGAGCAAAAAAATAAATCTGGCTCTAATACAACATGTGTAATCCATGTGTTTTGGTGTTGCTTAATTTTTTTTGATTTTTGATTAAGGAGGTCATGCACTGTACATGGAGAGTAGACATTAAATTCCATAAAAACAACAAATCTAATAAATATTTATTGTACATAGGACATTCTTTATAAATATTTGATCAATAAATGCATCAGACATTAGGAACATCTTTTTTTTTTCATTAAGACATTTAGCTTGGACCACGTCCGCAAGAAAATTTTGGAGGTCTGCGGTTCTGGCTGGTGTACCAGCCAGAGCTGTGGACCATTACCCTCGTATGTATTGCAGGCTCAAGGCAGTGTGCAGGTTGTGTCTCTGGACCTGCAATGGAAGAGTGTCTAAGTTCTGGCATCATGACGTCACTCTGGGGGAAGTTTCTTCCCTTATGAGTGACACACGGCTCCCCACACACATGCAGTCCGTAGATTTAGTGGTCCGTGAGCTCCAAAAGGTTGGCAACCACTGGGTTACATATATCATGCATGTCAGGAGGCTCTGGCTGCTTCTCCTGTGCATGCCCTTTTTCGGGCATGCGCAGAAGGAGCCTTTTCTTTAATGGGAGAAAAAAAACTGCTGATCTCACACATACGCATTGAGATCTGCACTCTTTTTTGCCCCATCTATGTCAACCGATCTCGCGCCTGCGCACTGCAAGATTCATGATGTACAAAGAACCTGGAAGAAGACCGAAAAAGATGACAGTGCCTGACGCTTCCTCCGTGCCAGGCCAAGGAAGGATACTGGGTTGATGATGGCCCCGATCAAAGAAACCTCCTGATGGATCAACGGGATTAAAGGTAAGTGTGTTTTTTAGCGTGGGGGGGGGGTAATGAGATGGCGCATTAGGTTGGGGTTATGAGAAGGTTAGTGTTTAATTAGAGTTATGGAAAAACTATGTGTTTGGGTTTCAGAGAAGAATATGATAGATATGGAGGTAAAGATATAGTGTTAAGAATATGTTACAGTAATTGTTGGCATGAAAGTATTTTAAAGCTAAGCTATTGCCCTGTGTGCCAGGGGCCAATTGGTAAAAACTACCAATGGTAATCTCCCAATACAAGAAAATAAATAAATATTATAGGCTTACCTATAAATGTAAGTGGTAAGTTTCTCAGACAAATTCACTTTCATTACAGCTTCAAACTCGTCCTGTGTACAGCAGTATTTCAAGGAGTTATTTCCTGGCCAGCAGCAGTACATGTGTTCATGAGAGTCACTTAAACGTGGGCAGTGAAATCCTGAATGATACACATCTCCTTGCCCTGGGTAGCCTTCACACGTCCGAACATTGAGAGACGAAGCTTCAAAACAGATAAACAAACAATTTAGTAACACTACATCAATATATAACAAAGAGAAAACAATGATAAACTCAAGTCAAGCCAACAAGCATATTTCCATCTGTCATAAATGATGCTCAGTTTCATCCAACAGAAGGGTAAAAAATGTACAAATGAAGGGAAAGGTTACCGCTTCCAAGTTGTTTCTGTGATTTTGGCGTCTCGGTGTTACACTTACCTCTTCCTCACTAAAGCATCGGGCATCCCTCTCCTGCGCATGCTTGCAGTTCTGAAGCTGGGCGTGCCTCTGTTTCCAAGCTTTATCAAGTCTGTCCAATCCCCTGGCCAAACAAAAGATAGCCTCTTGATCAGCCCTGGCTATTTAGCTGGCTCACAGACTGCACTTTGTGTTCGTGCAACAAGTCTTACTAGTACCGAGCTCCCTAGTTCTGTGAGCTAGTTCCTGAACACCTGCTGCTTAATCCTGTGTTTCCTGTGTCCAGCTCCTGTGTTAACCGTTCGTTGTCCAGTTTGTTGGTTCCCAGCCAACTTCCCTGTGCTGTGTTCCTGTCTGTCTGTGGATATCCCTACATCACCTGTACCTCCTGGTGTTTCCAGTGTCTCCTGTGTTCCCTGTGCCCACAGTGACCCCTGTGTCACTGGTGTCTGTCTCCTGGATCCCTAGCTATTGACCCCAGGTGTGTGAACTGACCTCTCTTGCTTGCTGCCTGCCTTGACCCCAGCTTTCCTTGACTATCATTCTGTTTAGTGATTTTGTACCGTGCTTGCCCACTTTGGTGTGCCCAAGGACCGCAACCTGGTTGTAACCAGCAGCACAACATCCTCACCACTAGAGGCTCCTGAGAAAACCTGATTACGGCTTAGACTCTGCGCCTTCGCCCCTCCCAGGGCTCACACCACCTCCACACGCCCCCTAGTGGTCCTGTCTCTCCTTGTAAGACACTCTGCACTAAAGTTCAGGCATTAGAGAGAGCTTTTCCACAATCCCCACATGACTTCCACAATGGAAACCAGCCACACACTGATGGGCTTTAATGCATGTTTTAATTTGTCACCAATGATGCCATAGTGTTATTCTGATCTGACTTCTGCCTGAACCCGGATTATGATTTGCCTGCTGCCTGCTCTGACCTTTCAATTTGACCTGGAATAATGCTTTCCCCTTCCACTTGCCCTGACCTTTTGCTTGGATCTAGATTATGCTTTGCCTGCCTTGCCCTGGCCACTCGCCTGGGGCCTGCCTGCTGTCAGATATGACCCTTTCTCACCACCAAGGCCCACAAACTGGTGACAGCCACAAAGAGCCTGGTGGTCCCCGAGGCTGCCCACCCATCACCACTTGCAAGGTGCCTTGGCTAAGACCAGGTGTTACTTAGACCTTACAACTTGGGTGATCCCATGCTACCTGCCCTAGGAGAACCTGACAGTAGCAAAGTATTACAGTTAATGTTGTGAGAGCATGCAGGTATGAGTACTCCAACTCTGGCTATGCTGGGAACTATGTTATCACCATCAGGTGGGAGGAGAGCCAACCCAGAGGTTGGAACTCGAGTTGCGGGACTTGGACTCGAGTCCAACTTAAGTCGCCTAATAAATGACTTGCAACTCGTTTTTTTCAGTGACTTGCAACTTGACTCGCGATTTGCTTTCTCTGCTGACAGCTGAAGGGGGCAGGGAGGAAGGCAGTGAGGCTTTTGTAACACTGACCCCCCCTTCGGCTGTCAGAGGAGAAAACTTCAAATGCAAAAAAGGTGGAGAGGAAGGCAGTGAGTCTTTTGTAACACAGCCTTCATTTCCACCTTTCTTGCATGACTTGTGACTTGACTTGGGACTCGACTTGGAAGTATTCTTGGTGAATTGAGACTTGACTTGGGACTTTGTGTCAATGACTTGGGACCGACTTGGACTTGAAGGGTGGTGACTTAGTCCAACCTCTGAGCCAACCACAGATCAATAACCCCCTATTAACCTCTGGAGTGCCATTGGATTCCACTGAACCCTGGTTGAGAAAAGTTGATTTGGACTAATGGAAATAGAGTAAGACCCATCCAGTTTGATACATGACACACATGGTATTTTATCTGTGTACCCCTTTTCTAAAAAGTCTTACCCTACATTGTAATGTCTTTTACTTACATTCATATTTGTCAAGCAGAGCAGCCCTATTCATTTCAAATCTTCAACAATATCCTCCTATATGGGCCTCTACTTTTTTATGCAGAACATAACATCAAGCCATGCTTTGCAAGATTCTAGGATCATGATAATATTACAGTGTCTGCTGTGCCATTCCAAGAATTAGATTTACACTAATGAGATCAAGAAGAGGGCATTTTTTTCATCAATATTAAATGAATGTGATGTGCAAAAGAAAAATTGATAAAGCTGCTCATCAAATGACTATAGGCTTTTTTCTGATTTAGATTTAAAATATATGCAGGCATTTCAAATCATTTTACCGGGAAATGTGTTTGAGCAAATGAATATGGAGCAGAAGAACTATTTACCCCCAAATATTTCTATAAAACTAATTACTAACCTACTTTCTGCTCATTTAAAAGAGAACTCAAAACCCATTTTTTCAAACTTGCTTACCCGTCTACTTTTGTCTTTTAAAACCCTCATTACTTCCCAGCACTACATATCTCCCCTCCTATTGTGTGATACTTCCCCTACCTCTTAGATTGTAAGCTCTTGGGGGCAGGGTCCTCTCCTCCTCCTGTGTCACTGTCTGTATCTGTCTGTCATTTGCACCCCCCCATTGTGTGCTACTTCCCCCACCTCTTAGATTATAAGCTCTTCTGGGCAGGGTCCTTTCCTCCTCCTGTGTCTTTGTCTGTACCTGTGTGTCATTTTCAACCCCTAGTTAATGTACAGCGCTGGGTAATATGTTGGAGCTGTATAAATCCTGTTTATTATTATTAATAATAATAATAATAACAATAATAATAATAACAATTCTATCATTACTTACATCTTTGTTCCTTCCAGCAAAGAAAAAACCTGAACAATGCTCAAACAGCAGATTTTGAGTCTGCCAACAGAAAGGACAAGTTAACTCTCGGTTTGATGTTGCATCATTATCGCCTAATCACCTACAAAACTTGAAAGTGGACTCTCTGGGACTTCACTGGTATACTGACATCACCAGATCAATCCTCATGGGCCCTTAACCACCTAGCCGGTATGCCCGACCTTCGTACGGGCAAAAAAAAATGGCTAGGATGGTTAACCCCGTAATTTTGTCACATCCTTACCTCC
>NC_092859.1:149102123-149105838 GCF_032062135.1 Pyxicephalus adspersus
CGATCGTTCATATATATCGTGCAGGAACGTTCGTCGTTCGTTTTCCGACGATAATAATTGGAAGTGTGTACGTAGCTTTACATGCTTATGATCACTACTCATTGGGCCTGATTTATTAAAGCTCTCCAAGGCTGGAGAGGATACACTTTCATCAGTGAACCTGGGTGATCCAGCAAACCTGAAATTGATTTCTTAAACGTTTTTTGCTATTTGTTAGCAGTCGTTTTCAATCCTGGACCAGATCACCCAGCTTCACTGATGAAATTTATCCTCTCCAGCCTTGGAGAGCTTTAATAAATCAGGCCCATTGGACCAGCCACCAGTTGCACTGCCTATTTCATGCTCACATGCCATATGCTGTCCTGTTCATTGTATGGTCAGGATTTGATTACCTAATTATGCCTGACTGCATGCAATTTATATGCTGCATAGTACATTGCACATTATTAAACAGTATTTATATAGTGCTAACATATTACACAGCGCTGTAAATTAAATAGGGGTTGCAATAGAAACATTCAGACAGTGGCACAGCAGGAGGAGAGGACCCTGACCCGAAGAGCTTACAATCTAAAAGGTAGGGAATTGTAGACCATTGCACTTTAAATGCTGCACTGTTGGCTCTTGCAACCCATCTACTGTGCTGTATATTATACTCTCTAGATTGCAACAATCTCTATGCTGTGCTGTACGTTGCATACACTAGACCACCATGCTCCAAATGCCTCAATATAGTTGTATAAGCTAAAGTGCCGCACTTTTTGCTGTAGTTTGTATATTCAACACTACTCCACACTGTGTATTTACATCATGTCACACCGCTCCATATATTGGACCTGAAACATGAGACTACTAGAACTGCTACATACAGAACTCATTCAAATTTAAATGTATCACTCAGAACTGATTTCTATTCTCTATACGCTCCCCCAACCCACCAAGACCACCTAGTTCCTTTTTCTGTCCCCCCCAAAAAATACAAGGAGACAGATTGAAAAGGCCTCCTAGCCATGTTAAAATCAGTCAATTCCTGGCATTGCAAGAGAATAGTGAAATGTTAAGAAAGGTTATGTTTAGGTAAATGTACATACAGCTACCATGTTAGTATGAAGGGAAAGGAATGAAATAATGCTTTGAAATAAAAGTCACAAAGCAGAACGTGCATTTCTCTGGTGCAATCAGATTGAAAAGCTGTTGTAGCACATGAGGAGGATACCTTTCCAGAGATAATTGAAGAGCAGCACAGTCAAGCGAAGCAGGTTTGCTGAATTCAGCTGCTTCATCTTCTCAGGAGTTGCTGTGTTCTGTGGACATTGTTTGCCGGAGCAGTGGGGTGGGAAGAAACATACAAAGAAACCGCAAGCACCATTATCTTTTGCATCCATTACCTGTGACAATAAACAGAGAACAAATGCCATTAAGGCTTGCCACATGAGCAAATACATTTTATTGTTCCAGTCCAATTAGTTCCTCTTTTAAAAGCAATAGTCTCTCAGAACTCTTCTGGGTGCCTATTATTCCAGCATTGTTGGTTACCTGGCAGTTCTGCATTCAGAGATTACAGTACATTTCATTCTGACACATGAGTGATCTACCACTGTGCAGGACACAAAGAACCTTAGCAAATTACAGTATATGCATGCACTTTATAGATACACGAGCACGTATATATATGTTTATATGTATTCGATGCACATAGTGTTTATGCAATAAATTAAAAGGTCTGCCCACTTCCAATTTTTTATAGCGTTGGTAAATTCCAGCTGGTTGAATCACCTACTAGCTTATATATCACTCTGAGACTTCAGCGACAAGATTGCTGTATATGGGTTCTCAGGTCCTTGTGTGTGTACAGCGGGGAATTGTCGAAGTGGCCAATTTGCCCTTAGAGTGAGAGGGACTTAAAGTGGCATGGTTAAAAAAAAATAAGCCTACTCAAGGTATAAATGGTACAAATAATGGTGCAAAGTCCTTGTACCCATGTAAACAGCTTCAATTACCAAACATGCAAGTCTCAGGAACATCTCCGAAAAAAGGAAGAAATAAAAAAAACTGAAACTTTTCTTTTGCTTTACTTAAACCAAAAATGTAGGCAAAAAGAATAATTAAGTAATATGTAGTGTAGGGTGCAGGGCACAGTGATGGAGTATGGAACAGAGTTCAGGGGTCAGTAGTTAGTAACATAGTATTATTAAGTAGTATGTTACACATATTTCATGGATATAGAACATATTATATAGACAGAGAGAAGGGATACGTAGTATGTAATGCAGGGTGCAGGGGTCAGTGATTTAGAATGGAACAGAGTTCAGGGGTCAGTAGTTAGTAACATAGTAATATTAAGTAGTATGTTATACATACATCATGGATTTAGAACATATCACTTAGGGAGAGAGAAGGGATATGTAGAATGTAACGCAGGGTGCAGGGGTCAGTGATGGAGTATGGAACAGAGTTCAGGGGTCAGTAGTCAGTAACATAGTAGTATGTTACACAAATAACATTATTTATTAATAGTATGGAACATAGGGTCCAGGGGTCAGTAATCAATACAATTGTAATATTAGGTAGTATGTTACACAAATAGCATGGATATAGAACAATAAATTTTAATATTATTATTAATAATAATAATAATAAACAGGATTTATATAGCGCCAACATATTACGCAGCGCTGTACATTAAATAACTAACACCATAGACACTAAAACTGAAACTTTTCATTTGCTTCACTTTATTCAAAAATATAGGCAAATAGAGGTGTTAAATAGGATATACTGCAGAGTGCTGGGGTCAGTAATGGAGTATGGAACAGAGATCAGTGGTCAGTAACAAAGTATTATTAAGCAGCATGTTACATATAGAACATAGAGAAGGGTTAAGTAGTATATCATGCAGGGTGCTGAGGTTAAAGAGTAAAATAGCATGGAACATAGGGTCCATAGGGTCAGTAATCAATAACATTGTATTATTAAGTAATGTGTTATGCAGAGTGCAAGGGCCAAGAGTACAGCACAGTACCCTTATATTTTGTTTGGAAAACTAATAAACTTTTTTTTTTAAAAAAGAAAAGAACTAAGAAATGAAGAGCACAGAAGTCAGAAGAAAGTTACACATAGGTCAGGAATATGTAACATATAACCAACAGAGTAATGCAGAGTGCAGGAATCAGTAACATAGTATGTAGATAGTATGTAATGCAGAGTTCAGGAACAAGCAATGCAGAGCACAGAGGTCAGGAAAAGTAACTCAATGGCCAGCATTAAGCAACACAGTGTGAAGTCAAGAGTAAGTTAGACAGTTTTCAGGCGAAAGTAACACAGGTCACAGAGGTCAGGAGTAACTAAAACACAATGTGCAAAGGTCAGGAGTAAGTAACCCAGTGTGCAGAAACCAGGAGTAAGTAATGCAGCATGGAGAAGTCAGAGGGAGGTATGGAGTGTGCAGGGGTTTGGTAGTAGGTAAGGCGCACAAAGGTCAGGGGGAGGTAATGCAGTGTGCAAGGGTCAGGAGTTAATAATACAGAGCACAGGGGTCAGGAGTAACTAAAACACATGGTGCAGGGGTCAGGAGTAACTTAAACACATGGTGCAGGGATCAGGAGTAACTTAAACACATGGTGCAGGGGTCAGGAGTAACTAAAACACATGGTCCAGGGGTCAGGACTAACTAAAACACATAGTGCAAGAGTCAGGAGTAAAAAAAACACATGGT
>NC_092859.1:149106234-149120834 GCF_032062135.1 Pyxicephalus adspersus
GGGGTCAGGAGTAACTAAAACACATGGCGCAGGTCGCAGGAGTAACTAAACCGAATGGCGCAGGGGTCAGGATTAACTAAAATACATGATGCAAGGGTCAGGAGTAACTAAAATACATGGTGCAGGGGTCACACATTGCAACACATTGCAACACATTGCTGTGGAGTCAGGAGTAAGGCTACGTACACACTTGCAATAATAATTGTTAACAAAAAAAGTGCACTTGTTGCACAACAACTTGCCAACGATGCCAATGAATGAGGAATGTAGCTGAAAACGAACAACAGTCCCGGCAGATCTGATTGGGCGACGATCATTTGCTATCTATTGTGTGTATGGTCATTCAGCGATCATGGACTGTTCTGTGATACACTTTCTTCTGTACACGCCACTTCCTGCATCGTTCAAATGATCGTATCTAGCGTGTGTACATTATTGGTGGATTATATTTGAACGATCGTATCGTTACAGCATATACAGAATTGTGCACAATACGATCTTTCGAAATAATTTGTGAATAATAGTTGATCGGGCGGTAATCGTTTGTTTTCTAACGATAAATATTGCACGTGTGTACATAGCCTATGTAAGACTGAGGCCACCCCCAATCCCCTCCAGATACCAATCCTCCCTTTGATCCACTCACCACTTTGCACCAATTACTGTACTGCTGTGGCAGCCTAAACAGCATTTAGCATGAGCATTATATAAAAGCACACATCTCCAGGTTTCCTTAAGCAATGCAAGCTTCTCTTGTAAATTCAAACAATTGATCCACAGCAAAAAGCTCAGCTCAAGTCTGCACCACCAGCAACTGGAAATAGATTGAAGATTAGGCTCCGAAAGTCTGGACACCCCTAGGGACTCCTCTTTGTAAATGGAAGGTGGTAATGCACCCCCACAAACAAACCATTGCATTAATATTTTCAGCAGGCCAGGTCGGCAATGTTACCTTGCTTGTTGCTCTCATGACTGATTAGGTGTAAAGGTAAACTCCAAACAACTAAATACAATGCAGGAATAGGGTTAATCCTGTTCATCCAATTTTGAGATTTACACAGCCCTGATAGACAGCATGGTCATCTTGAAGACCTGACTTTTCTCTGCCGCAGTTTAGCAAAACTTCTAGATCACCTCTGGCCCCCAACCTGTAATTGGACAGTAAAGGAGCAGCATTGTAATCTCATTACACTCTCTTCCTGTCAGCATGCTACTTTTCAGAAGATGTAATGCAAGCCATCTGATTGCCCCAGAGTGCTCCCTCGTACTGTCTGATTTTTTTCATTATTATTGTTATCAGGATTTATATAGCGCCAACATAATATGCAGCACTGTATATTAAATAGGGGTTACAAATGACATACAGATACAGACAGTGACACAGGAGGAGGAGAGGACCCTGCCCCGAAGAGCTTACAATCTAAGAGGTGGGGTGGGGGGAGGAGTATCACACAATAGGAGGGGAATTAGAGGGGAATAAATGAGTGGTAAATCAAGTCAAATTTTAGTATAATACTATTTATGTTTAAAATAAATGTAATGGTTTTTTAAAAATAAATACCTATATACAACGCTGCATAATATGTTGGCGCTTTATAAATACTGTTTATTAATATTATTAATAATGATAGTAATATTAATAATTCACTGGTGTTTTTTATTTCTACATACAGCTCAGGTTTAGGAATGAATTATATTTGGGAATAAAGGTAAATATATGTTAACTTTTATTATTATTATTATTAAGCCTACAGAATAGAAGAAGATTGTGTATAGTCTTCCTCGGTTTGGAGGCAAAACGCTAGCAATGTGGCCAATAGTGTCCCAAGTGCTTGCTGGGCTGACTTTCTTCTTCGTTCATTTGTGCAGCCTCTTCAATGGATGAATGTGGCAGATTGAGTAGTTTTGCTATCAAAGGAACCAATAGCTAGAGAGTGGGGCATACAGATCCCAGGAATGATCCTTGCAAGGGGCTACATTGGTTCAGCCACAGACCAGGCAAATATGCTTGGTGGGACACATTCTAGGTTACCGGTCATTTGTTGTCCAACGTTTATACTGTAATGCCAAAATGCTAGGAAACTCAGCCTGTGGGCAGCACTAGGTCCCAGGTTCGAAGCCAGATTCTGCATGGAGTTTGCAGGTTCTCCCCTTGTTTGTTTGGATTTCCTCCAGGTACCCCAGTTTTCTCCCACATTCCAAAAACATGCAGTTAGGTTAAATGGCTTTCCTCCAAAATTGACCTTAGGCTGTATTACAGACATAAGCCTATGGTAGGGACATTTGATTGTAACCTGCTTTGAGGGACTGCTAGTGACATGCCTATGGACTTTGTACAGCGCTGCGTAATATGATGGCGCTTTATAAATACTGTGTAATAGTAGTAGCAATCTAATGTTTTTCCCACTTTAGGTGCCCATGGTCACATCTGATTGACTTTCCCACCAGCCTAATCCAGAAATACCAGGAAAAAGCTGAATTGAATTGTGCAAGCACACGTGGTCCATGAGACACATATTTTGTCCACAATTTTGCTTCTAGACGCTGTTTGCCTTAACTTATTAACCTGATTGCCATTAGAATTTGCAATGCTCAATTTTGGATTTGGTTGGGGTTCAATGAAGTGTTCTTCAAGAAGTGTCTGCTTTGTTTTGGAGTAACCAGTTGGGTTTGAACCCTCAGTTTTCAAAGAGGAACTGAACTCCTTGCTGGGTGGGGAGCTTCTGCCATAATCAGCAAGTATGATTGATATTTGACGAATATGGCACAGACTTACTTGTATGCAGGCGCCCTAAAATGAAGATAAGTCTATCACTGAAGGCACCATCTCGGTCGCAGGAGCCTTCTGTCTTCCCAAGAAGACATCAATCTTCTTCGGTCAGTGCATGGCCATTGATGATATGCATGCACAGGAGTTAAATTGTCTCTGGCAGCTGGCTCCATGTGCTGCACCGCCTTGTGTCCCACAGTGTACAGCTAAAACAAAAAGCCACCAAGAGCCAGGGATTTATTTTTTGACAAAAGAGACATGCAATGTCTAGTTTGTCAATTAGCTCCACCTCCAGGTGACTGAATTATGAGTTATGGTCTGCTTTAACTGACTTTGTATTACCTGGCTACTATAGAATAATACTACACATCGTTACACGTGGTTTAGTTTCAGTAATAAATGTTGCTCAATCCAAAATTATTCTTATGGTTACAGGTTCAAATCTAATTCGTTACTATAGGACGATACCAAACATTTCCTGCCTGAAAAAAGAATTACCGAATAAACCTTGGAAACCCGAATGCCAATTATGTTCAATGATACTTGAACGTGTCCTAGAAATATTAAAGTGCAGTGCTCCACAACAATTAACATGCGAGGAAAAGGAGGCAGACGGTATATTATTTGAAATCTGTATGACATGATGGAGACATAACTATTGTCTGATATTCAAGTGGTCCTCCATAACCGCCTCCAGCCACATTTTACCTTCCTGGTCTTTACAAAGCCAAGTCTATTAGAGGCTTCTTAGACTAAATCATCGTCTACCTCTCGGCATGTCAGATGACCATAGAGAGACATTTTATGGCTCCATCAAATGAGAACACATGATACTGTCCAGCTCTATATATAGACAGGTATTCAATTCTTGGCAGACTCCAAGACACAAATGAACAGTAATATAAACTACTTTAAACAGATGAAAATACCACAAAATGCTGTTATTCAAAACGCTTCCCAGAATTGAAGGGTGTTTTTGGATTAGATTACATAATGTATCAATACAAATCTACAGAAAAAAAGCAGAGAAAAAATAAGATCCAGACAGTCTGCAGCCGTGATGGGCAACATTTATCAAATTGCTGGAACTAAACCATGTTGCCCCACAGCAACCAACAAGAGTCAAGGTTTCGCTGAAATATTACAGTGGCACAATAAAAGTCTGGTTGCTGTGGGCAATGCAGGTTTGTTTTCTTGTTTTCAAACACTTGATGAGGTCAGTTATTGATAAGACTGTAATATTGCCACTACAAAGGGTGTATAGAGAGGTGAATGTCTGAAGTAGATGTAAAACTAATCAATGAAAACTTATAAGCATTGACATCATTTTTTATATGTTTAAATCCACAGCTTATTTTAGAATAATTCCTGGCGACTCTGCCACAATGGGCACTTTTTCTTCTTGGGTGGCAATGCTTTGTACCTATTTCCCAATTGCTCTCCTACAATGTCACTTTGACACATGGATGGCCAATGGAGACTCTTATATTCTACTCTAGAGTCTAGCTTTAGCCGAGCACATGCAAGCAAATCCCCACCACTTTTGGACTCAACTGAGCAATCAGTCAAAAGTCCAAAAACACTGCCCACACCAGTGCCATAGTCAAGCCTTCCCAGCGTCTTGCTCCAATAGAAAGTGATCAGAAGTCGATTCAGATCTGATCCAAAGCATACTCCAATCTAATTTCTAATTCAATGATCATATAAACAGCATGATTAGTATACTTTTGATAATTACCAACACGTCTGATCAGAAACCCAAAAATTAGGACTGATTCATCAGGACGCTGAGCAAAGACATGCAGACACTATTGCAGCATGTGCATGCAGATAGGAAAAAGTTGCAAAGAGGATTCATGAATTCATGCAATAAAGGATAAAATAAATAAACATTATTATTATTATTTATTATTTTTCAAAAGAAAATGCTGGCATTGTTAATGATACATCATGCTCTTGAGTTTGGATTTACAATTACTTTAACCAGGTTTCTGCCATTCTCAATGGATCCCTGTGTTTTCCAAGCAAAAGCAGAACATAAATTAAAAATTGCCAAGACAGGTAACGTTTCCTACACATAGCAAGCAGCAATTACAACAATTACTGGAAGCACAAAGTGCAGAGTATTAGGACTTACATGCAGCAGTGATGGATGATGGGTGTAGCTCCATTCTGTTGGACAGCTCCTTTGTTCCAGCAGTCAATGCTCCCTGCCAGGAGTCCTCCTTTCCTTGTACAGCCCACAGAGGAGTTCTGCTTGCTGTGGTCCTGACCTTTGGCCCGTCTTCTCCCACACAAAATAAAAAAACACCCCCAAAGTCAGAGGCTTGCAGAGGTAATTTATTAAAATGAATTCATGTAAGGTCTGCAGCTAAACGCTTTAATTAAACTGGGGCTGGAGCAGCAGATCACACCAAATGACACCAGCTAATGTCCTGATGGATGAGAGGAAGGGGAAGACTTTTTCATTAGTTGCTTAGTCCTTTTCTACACATTTAGCAATCCAGAAAAGAAGAAGCAGGAAGAATGATGGAAAAAGTTGCAGGTGCTGGAGGCAGATGATGTCACTTTGGTCCTTTAGGTGCAGTTGCTGAGCCTCATCTGTAAAGGTTGGGTGGTGGTGGCACAGGTGTGTGGGTGGAGGATTCAGGGTAAACATTCTCAGTAGCTCAGTGACCTTTGGATGATGTATTCTCCTAATCCATATCAATGGCTGACTTTAAAAAAAAAACAATTCATAGTATCAGAATCCCTCCATGGAATCAGCAGGAAAGTTATTGTGTGAGCAGAATAGACATAAAAAATGTATCAGTTCACTAAAAGGTGGTGACATCACCAAAACAAGAAGCACAGATGGACTTTTCTAATTGCTAGTCCTGTCTTGTGCATTAAGTCCCAACCAGCCAATCAGGATTTAAATCTGAAGCCCCAAGGGTAACCGCATATGTTTTTTTTTTTCCAGAGTGTTTATAATAGAATGAAAAGCACACTATACAGGATAATAAACCTTTAAAGAGGACCTATCATTAAGAAGATGTTGCAAGCTGTCATTGATGACCTGGTTCTATAATATAAAGCTTGCCTGGTTGGTGTTCTGATCCTTGGCCTTTAATACCTTCAGAATCACCGACCCGGAATGAGGATGTAGTTCACGTGTTCAGCTAATTGCAGCACAACTTGTCACCCAGTTATCTGCATGCTTATTCAGGTCTGACTACTGACACCAAAAGATCAGCTTTACATCCAGGCAATGAGAATAGGTTCAGACCTGCCACAGGATCAAGTAGTCGCACATGGTTCCCGATGCCTGGCACCTTGCCAGTTGCTCTGTTTGTGGCATGGCAGTGCTGGTTCTTAAAGATCCAGCATCTAAAGATTTGCAGTGGTGAGTGTCAGTGGTCGGACCTACGGACCATTAAATGCACGGAATCCGGACCATGCATGCGCAGGGAGCTGTGTGTCAAGAAACTTCCCCAGAGTGACGTCATGATGCCAGAACCTGCCCACTCTCCCATCGCAGGCTCAGACCTGGGTGGGTTGTGTTCAGAGACACAAATCACCCACCGCCCTGAGCCTGCGATTCGTACGGTAGACATGGTCTGAGGTTCTTGCCTCCTGACTCCGCTGGTGGGCGCACTGGCCAAAGCCATGGACCACCAAAATTTTCTTGCAGACCATAGAGAATGAACAGTGAGCAGTGAGCGGTACAGCCCCTATGCATTCTCAATGGGGCTGCCATAGGTAGAAGATAATTGTAGTGTCTCCCTTGAGGAAAAAGTTCACCGGCATGAAAAAGGGGTAACTGCACCGCAACCTTATTGCCAGCCTAAATTTAGTCTTAGCATTCTTTAGAATGAGATCGGCAATGGCAGCTTCCATCATCTCTCAGTGATGAGTTCACTTAAAGTGTAGGTTCAGATCTGCTGAAGTGTTGCCACATGGCTCCTGGTGGCTGGCACCTTGTCAGCAGAGTGGCTGCTCGTACTGCAATGCTGGTTTGTAAAGAACCAATATTAGAGGTTATAAAGGCAAGTGGCTACTCACTCCCATTCCCATTCATTCTCTATCCATTCCCATTCTCTACATGTAGTGTCACTCCCCGGGGCAGCAGTTTCACTATGAAGTGGTAACTGCATTGCAATCTCACTGCCAGTTTGAACATCAAAACCAAGAACATAAACGGAAGTGCTGCAATTCAATACCATGTCTTTCCATGAAATCACCAGCTCATCCATCTTCTAAAGCCAGGCAAGTTTAATTGCATAATAGCAACACTTCAGGAGAGAACACAATTAAAACTGTTGCTTAAAAAGGATCTGCTTTGAAACATTGCTGATGTTGCCCAATATGTTTTATTTGTGATTAAAACATATTGGGCTTCTCATGAAGGCTTCTCCAAGTTAGCAAACCTGTATAACCATCAGAATTGCTCATTAGCAGTTACAGAGATTTCCCTCCGTGTTGAAAATTGCTTTGACTATCTTAGACAAAATATGCACTTTTGACTTTAAATAATATTGAAAAGCATTGCAGGTCATGGAAGTACCCAAGTTGGACATAGTATTACCCCCTTGCAATCTCCTGTTCAGCAGCACAAAAAGTGGAAGGGGCTACACTAGGAGCCAGTCAAGCATAATGCACGCACATGTGCAGAAAGGAAGGGGACAAGTGTGAGCAGTGAGGTGCATTGCTGCTGCTCCTTCTCTTCCAAATCATGAGTTGGGGGTTATAGAAAGACAAAACTTTATTGCATAACTGCAACAACGAAAAGTCAGGACACCAAGCTGGCTCCATTGTGTTGCAAGGCTGTGAAAGATTTAAAATGAATTGGCACAAATTAAAATCTGTATATGTGTACCAATTCTGTATTTAGCTGCTTGCCTGGAATTAAAAAAATTAACCTGGGAGAAAAGTTGTAGAAGGATGAGTAGTGTGCTGGCCTAAAGATAGAGCATTTCCTATGTGTATGGACTGAATATTACAAGCCGGTTCCTGCTTGGTTGACTTTAGTTACGGCACATCTGCATTTTGCAGTTATTTAAAATTACAAACTGGAGTCAATGGAGTATTAGGTGCTTCAAAAGCCCCCACTGATCTCAAAATATAAAACAAAATATGAACCATATAGATTATAGAGAGAGGGATTCCCCTGTTAATTATTCATTGATTGATCAACACCAATGGTTCTGGGTCCACGGAGACTTTAAGTTTAGACATGTCAACCACATGGTCCAAGACTCCGGGAACCTATTTTTGGCCCCGATATTTACTGGTACATTCAGCAGTATTATTGACCACTGTTGGCGAGCATTTGTTGAAGAGGTTGGAAGTCTATGGAAGCTATTGGAGTATCAGACTGTCCTAAGGCTCTGCATAGAGCAGCTCAATAACTGCACTGCAACCAAACTCCTGTACAAAAAGAGATTGCATCCTTTCCATATTAATTCTTTGATAACCAGGAGCTTCGAGGAGGTTGAAGAATGGCTGATAGCACTGAGATGCAGCACAGTTGCTGTCAAAAACTTGTCTTAGCCTTATTCTTTTGATTTATTAAAAAAAAAAATCTGGGTTTCCCTATTGCCTAAATAATATTCAGCTGCCTCAACATTCTACCTCTGCTGTGTTATAAATAAGGGTAAAGTGTATAACTGAAAATCAAATTTTAATTCTCAGGGGGAATGTCTTGATTCAGTTGAGTGAGCCATTCCTGGGAGACATAGTAAATAGATGAGGCTTTCCCTCACTCATAATGAGCTCCATTTTGGCCGTGCAAGGTGACATCTGGCCATAGCTGGAGAGTCTTAGTCATTCATTAGCACAATGTCCATTAATTGAAAGATCAGTCTCAGCTCTGCTGGGAGTAGTAATCAATCAGTACATCTCCAGTAACTTTAAGCATATCCTTTCAGATAGAGTGGATTAGGACTTGTAGGCAGGTGAAGTTAGCCAAAATCAGGCCCGGGGCAAATATTAAATAGGGACCCCATATTCACAGCATTCCAACCTCCTGTACCCCATCATTCTGTCATTTGGAGTGGTGAGTAATTGTCCAGCTTGCTCCACCCAAATTCCTGCTTGTAGGACTATACTGGTAAACTAAATACAGTGGTACCTTGGTATAAGTCCTGTTTGGACACGAAAAATTTTGCTTGGTATACAACCTTTGTGCTAGAACTTGTATGGGTCAAAATGAGTGATAACACCGCGCACTTCCCTTATTTACCTCTATCGAGACAAAGCCAGGACTGCCCACGAGCGTCAGTACGTCAGTTACTACCATTCAGTGAACAACCCGCGCTAAAACTCTCTGTGAATTACATAACATCTCCTCCTCCTCCCTTCCCAGCACCATCCTAGTAGGCACTCGATTATTCTCAGCAAGGTAAAGGGAGGTTAAATTTTCATTTATTTCATCTAATTGCTTTTGTATTTATGTATTTCAGTATTAGGCAGTGTTTAAAATATTTTATACAGCCCCATCAATGTTTAATATACCAATAACAATAGGATTTTTTTCATGGGAATGGATTAATTGTATTTCTTATGGGAAAAATTTGTTTGGTATAAGTCCAAGGATCTGGAACGGATTAAGGACTTATACCAGGGTACCACTGTATTTAATAAAATAGCAGTATTTACTTGTTCATTGCTTGACTTGGCAGTTTATGATGATGATGCCAATAAAAGTCAGATCATGTATGTTCTTTAGAACGGTGTTTGCCAACCTTTTCGGACCTACGGATCACTAAATTTTTGGGCTCCGGACCGCGCATACTTGGGGTGCCATTTGTCACTCAAAGTGGAAGAAACTTCCCACATAGTGACGTCATGATACCAGACCTCAGGCTCAGACCTGCAATGGGAGAGTGGGCAAGTTGTGTTCGTAGACCTGAGCCTGCGATCAGTACGGCAGACATGGTCCTCCTCCTGACCCTGCTGGGGGGTGCACCGGCCAGAGCGGCAGACCACTAAAATTTTCTTGCGGACCACAGGTTGGCGACCACTGCTTTAGAATTAAGATAATAGATCACAATCAATTTTTGTCAATACCTTGCAGTTAATGTGTGTAGCTACTCTTCGGTATAAGGCTTCGTTATAAGAACCACCGGCATTCTCCATTGTCATACAGTTCTCAGCTACTCCACAACCTTAGTTTATCATTGAAACTTCCGGCTATAGTGCACTCTATGAAATATGTAATGCAGCATCTTAGCAATCTGTCACTCCATAGACAACCTTATCAGCAAATTCTCCCAATAGCCTGGTAAAAATGGTGTTGATTGTTCCAAGACACCTTAGGAGAGATGCAGACCTTCTTGGAAATCAAGTAATCCCATGTGGCTCTTGGCGGCTGGCACCTTGCCCCACATTGTTGGTTCATAAAGAATTAGTTCTGTGCATTTGACAGCTGGTGGCGGTGAGTGGTAATGGTACCGCTGACTGGTGCCGCCATTACTTCTCTATGGGGTCACCACTGGAAGAAGCTTCTTGTCCTGAGAGGCAGCAGCTCCCTAACAGAAGGAAGTTGTAACTGCACCTGCTACCTCGAACCTAACGTTGAAAATGGGTACAAGGGAGCTCTTAACCACGTGGTTAACAAGTGCCTGCATTAAATTGGCCTAAATGTAGATTTCAGATAGGTCATACATTCATAAACTGTTACCACCAAGTCATAGACTATATTAAATTATTATTAGTGATGGGATAACACTACAACAACTGATTCCACAACCTTCTCTATACACTATTTACACTTGGGAATGTGCATGCATGTGTATGAGATACCATGCATTATTATATAATAGGCTGCTTCCACTTCAAAGTGCAGAAAAAATGTCCATACACCATTTTTCTCATCCTTCCACAAGGCAACGCACTTGAGTGCATTGCTGCTTGTTGCACAAATGCGTCAAGAATAAATGGCAACACATTTAAAAAATACATGGCTAGCGTATGCGGGGTTCTGGTAGATCATAGACTTAATAACAGCATGCAATGCCAAGCTGCAATATCTAAAGCTATTATCTAATATCTACATAATTCTGCCCCTGTACAAAGCATTGGTCAGACCACATCTGGAATATGCAGTCCAGTTTTGGGCCCCAGTTCACAAAAAGGACATTGTGGGATTGGAGGGAGTGCAGAGAAGGGCAACTAAACTAATAAAAGGAATGGAGGAGCTCAGCTATGAGGAGAGATTAGCTGAACTGAGTGTATTCTCCCTTGAGAAGAGACGTATAAGGGGGGATATGATCACCCTGTATAAATATATAAATGGTCCATATAGGTAACCATATAGGTTGCTCTTCCCCATTATTCACTTTGAGATCATTACTAAGGACAAGGGGGAACTCTTTGTGTCTGGAGAAAAAGAAGTTTAAGCTCCGGATAAGGAAGGGATTCTTTGCTGTAAGGTCTGTGAAAATGTGGAATCGGCTCCCTCAGGAAGTAGTTTCAGCAACTATTATAGATTGCTTTAAGAAAAAGCCAGATGATGTCTAGAAGCACAGAATATAACTGGGGATTAAGGCTTCATAGTAAAGATCCAGGGAACATCCGATTGCCTCATGGAATCAGGAAGGATTTTTTTTCCCTGTTGGAGCAAATTGTACCAGGGTTTTTTTTACCTTCCTCTGGATCACCTATGCCCATAGGGTTTTATATCTGGAATATGTTTATTTCCCTAGTGGTTGAATTTGGATTTAAGTGTTTTTCTTACTTACTTACTATGTAATATGTAACTATGTGCGGTGAAGCATGTGTTTCTGCAGAGCATTTGTATGAATGGGCTCTTAAATCCCTAAAACCATAACATAATTTCCTTGTACCAGACAGTTACAGGAAAAAAGAGTCCAAATTATTACAACCCAAACCAAAAGTTTTATTACCTACAATACCGGGTCAGCAAAACTAACATGTGCTTGATGCCACCATAAAAAAGTGTGCATTACTTTCTGTCATTGGGGCTGATTTATTAAAGGTCCCCAAGATTGGAGAGGATACACATTTTCAGCAGTGAAGCTGGGTGAACCAGATTTTCCGAATCACCCAGCTTCACTGCTGAAAGCTAAGCTCCTTTCCAGCTATGGAGAGCTTTAATAAATCAGGCCCATTATCTCTTATACTAAAATTAGATGGCGTGGGTGCCTAAATTGCAAAATGGTGCAGCTTTGCTATAAGTCTGACTCATAAGGGGGGGTATCAGATCTCTGCAAAGAGACCACTGCTTCTGCACAGAGAGTAAGAAGTCCATTCTGCAGCTGCTGGCAAGGGACGAGCTTTTAGACTGTGACTGCTTTAGGAAAAAAGTGTACAACACTGAGTGCCTTTTTCTGTATTGCATTTGGAACATATTCACCTACTGAAAACTGAAGGTTTGTTTGAGTTTTAGGATTTGGTGTAGGTACCAGGCATGCATAACATGCAAAATGTAGATTTTGAAGGTATTGCTGTACTTTTAAGGCGTATGATATTGCTGTAAGGATATAAATAATATATACATATATTTGATCTTGTTATAGTGCTCACATAGATAAGAGTGGGGAGCTCACTTTACAATAGCACCATATGTGCAACACAAGCTTCTACTTTGAATTTAAATGTTTATAGTTACATTTTCTGATGATTATCTGCATTGATTTCTGGGGATTTTGTGTAATATAAAAATAAACAAACCAAAATAAATGATGCTAAATATATGTGTTTAAAACTATCAATGCATAAAATAATCTTTTATATAAATGTCCCTGTAAGGTGCTTTTCATGGTATTTATGCTGAATATTATCCAATCACAAAACACTTCTGTATGAGCATTGGCCATATATAATACCATTGCCTATTTTTTTGTCCAAGGATAAGTGGCATAACTAGAAATAAGGTGCCCCCCAAAAAAAAAATTTGCTTTGGGCGCCCACCCCCATGAAATGAAAGATTTAGGAGAGAAGCAGCAAAAGCTGGTATTGCTGCAACCTGTGAACTGCTAATGACCTCCATGGTTATGCACAATTAGTATGTATGAGCAATTATTTTTTTGCATTCCCTTTATGTATATTTTTCTCCTTCATTAGAGCGTCCAAACTTTTTTGCTACTTTCCTAACTAACACACTTATCGTGGACTAACAGGAAATACTATGTCTCTCTGGGGGTAAAACCCATACAACATACTAAGTAAGTCAGTATTATAAAATGTATATCATGAATACATGGAATGTTTTAATGTTATTATGAGACATTCTGTTTATTTGATACATCATTATAATTTTTTAAGGTCTCCTAATCCCCTGAGGAAGCCCTTTTGGGCGAAACATGTATGAAGCCCAATACATATATTTTATGTATAAAGCTGATTGTCCCCTACGGAGGATAAAGGTTATTGTGCATATATGTCTTGTATAATATTTTTCTTGTTTACTTGGTTTAGAATAAAGGATTTTATATATAGTTTTTAACAAAACCAGTTTGCCATAAAAAGCGGCTTTCTTTCCTCTCCATTTAATCTAGTTAGGCACAAGCCTGTTAACACACATACACTAACATGCATTCTGTACACACACCTACCTGAGCTCTTTCTGGAATTGTCAACCCTGGGCAGGGTATTCCTTGCACAGTGCTTCCTCCTCATGCCTTGCTATCTCTTTCTTCTGGCTTGTGCCGCGCAGGCTCCTCTCCCTGGGCCGCCAGCCTTGGCTTCTTCCGGTTCCAGCTTCTTGCGCCAGGAGGGCAGAGATAATTGCAGCTGTTGTGTCTGGTTAGATACAAGCACCACTCTCTGGATCACGAGTCACAGCTTCCTCTGTCTCTTTCGCTCCATTTGCCAAGGCATTTGGTGGCTAAATCCAGCAGAAAGCCATTCGCCAACCAACGTGGCCACCAGCTCCCCAGCAGCAGGGCAACAGCCACCCAGAAAGCAAATAAAACCCTTTTAAAGGGCAATAAATTCCTGGGCACCCCGCGACATAGAGGGCCACAGGGGTAACAGTCACGCCCCTGCTCAGGCCAAGGCCTTCCCCTTATTATCTCTGCAGATGTCCTCTGCACTGTATCCCATGAGCTCCTGGCGCTCCAATACTGGCAACTTACTCGGAAAATGTTTTTGAGGAAAAAGACAAAACGCTGACCTCGATTACACGACACAGTTATGAAGCATTTCTACTTGAAAATATTTGATTAAAAAAAAAAGCTTTTTATACGAAGGAAATCCTTCCTAGCATCTGCATATGAGCTGAGTACAGCTGCTTTTCCTGCTTCTCTAGGGGTACTGAGCCGAACAGCAAAATGTTTTGCACAAATTGAGTCACTGTGGGGACCTTAATTCCGCCCCGGGCCCTCTATTTAAATTTTAAACTAATCCAGTTTCTATGGATATATGTACTTTCGGTGAAAAGGATAAATCCGTCACCAGGACCAAGTTTTGTGTGTTTGTACGTGTGCGCCTTTTAATTCAATAACTGCATTTTAAAATGGATCTGGCTTAGTGATGTAATTGATGGTTTGTTTCCACTCGCAGGCTGCCAGCCCTTGATAATTATTCCTCTGGGAGAGATGGAGGTACTGTAAGTGCAATACAGCCTTCCATCAGTACAAGAATACTCGCTCTCCATAGCAACCAAAGGGATTCCAAAGTCTAGCCGGTTCTGATGCTGCAGGTTTGGGGAGATTTGATCCAGGTAGAGAAAAAAATAAAAAGTGTATGCATTAAAAAAAAGGAAAAAAGTCTAAGGGGTGCAGCAAAATAACATGTGAATCTATATCAGTTACACCCAATGGGACCTGGGAGCAGCTGTGCAAAGTCCTGTAGGTGTTCTAATGAACGAAATAAACAGCTA
Organism: Pyxicephalus adspersus; assembly: GCF_032062135.1. Lineage (NCBI taxonomy): Eukaryota > Metazoa > Chordata > Amphibia > Anura > Pyxicephalidae > Pyxicephalus > Pyxicephalus adspersus. The sequence continues at coordinate 149,120,832 of NC_092859.1, forward strand.
GAA
>NC_092859.1:149121673-149126644 GCF_032062135.1 Pyxicephalus adspersus
CTTTACTCCAAAGAAGCCCCCATAATACTTTTTCTGCAGCTAGGTGTCATTTAGGCTGATGGACAGAATTTATTAACCTCCTCATTCCTGGATATCCCCTAGCCTGGGAATGGCTAGATAATGGTCATGGCACGGTATACAAGTTTTGACTATATTACTTCTATGCAAATATAGGTTGTTAATATTATGCTCTGTGTTTTCAGTATAAAGCTCTGTCATGTCCCCTGAGGAAGCCTAAACGGCGAAACGCGTCAGATTACATGAGTACTTATTTACCTAATGTGGTTTGATCATATGTAAACCTTGTAATATGATCACCTGCACTGTATTATATATCTTGTCACTAATAGTTGAGCATTGTTTAGCATTGATATTCTGAATACAAATCACTATTTTAACACAATTGTTGCCTTAAAGAGGCTTACTATTTGTCCTCTTCTTCTATCTATTGCAATAGATTGTATCAATATATGCAACACAGACCTTGCATTTATGGACAACTAAAGCTTTTGCTGCAAAAATCACCTTTACTCCAGAGAACCCCCTATAATACTTTTTCTGCAGCTATGTGTCATTTAGCTGGTGGCCAGCATTTACCCTACTTACTCCTGGATATGCTCCAGCCTGTGAATGAACAGTGAAAAAAGAAGCAACACAAAAATCTCACCTCTCTCCATCATTTTCTTTTTTCTTCCTATCACCATGCTATTTTTCAGGACATGAACTGATGCTCCTTGGGCTCCTTCTTTTTCTCACGTTACAGCCCTGCTGTGCAAGACGCTGATGCCCAGGTAAATTCAGGTACTTGCATGTGAAATAAAAAATACAATGCAAGATTTTCTTTTATTTGAGTCATTGATATTTGCATGGACCACTTAAATCAAATCCTTGTATTTTATGGAAATCTCAGACAGGCCTCTGAAAATGCTTTTTATTGTATTTAGAACTTTTGTACATAGATTAAGTGAGCTCTCCTGGGGAATATTTCCTTTGTATCTGCCATGTGTAATGTTCAGGAAAATGGAAAAGCGATATCAGACCTAACATCATTTTCTTTTCCCAGACGTGTAAACCAGCAGACACTCTTCCTTCCTTCCCCTCCTCTGGTTTTAGTTTGTTAGATCCGCACTTACTTGTAATGATCTCATTAATTTGCAAAGAAAGAATGTGCTTAGAGAATGGAAGAAAACACAGACCTAATGCTTAACAATTCCAAATCCAACACCATGGGGCCTGATTGGTGAACCTGGGTGATATAGGAAACTTGGAATGTATTTTTTAAAAGTCATTAGCTATGATAGCAAATGTTTTCAATCCTGGACCAGATCCATTCCAGGTTTGCTGGATTGCCCAGCTTAACTGATGAAAGTGTATCCTCTCCAGCCTTGGAGAGCTTTAATAAATCAGGCTCCATATGTGCACTTATATATACTTCTGCGTTGAGGTTCTATATATAAAAGGGATGTATTTTCTACATTGTGTACATAAAGTATAGCAACAAGATGCTAAGGGTGTTGTATTTGTATAAATGTGATCAGCATGGCACACTTACCCACTAAGTGCCTCCTGCCGGCGCTGTGCCGCCTGGAATGTCACTTGTTATGACTGCTGTCATCTTTGCCCAGTTGTCTTAAAAGTTTGAAGTTATCTTCATTGAGCTGGTTGAGGATGACGTAGATCCTTCTATGATCTCACATATTTCTTTGTCTTTATCATTTCTTTCTGTGTAACCCACCCCCATATGAAAATATAATCTTCTGCAGAGATGTATGACTCCATGGGACTGATATATTAAAGCTCTCCAAGACTGCAGAAAATAGACTATCATGGGAGAGCCTGAGTAATCCAGCAAACTTGGAATGGATGTCTTAAAAATCATTTGTTTTTAATCCATTCCAGGTTTGATGGATCCCCTAGGTTCTCCTCGGTTCTACCTATTCTTGGAGAAGATAGTCAATTAGCAGGTGATGCTGCACTTTTTTTTGTTTTTTTAAAAAAAGTGTGTTGCAAAAAAAACAAAAAAAAACCAGAATTTTTACTTGACATAAAAGGGTTCTCTACCCTCTATGTAAAGTGAAAATTCTGAGTATAGGTACGCATTAAGGTCTCAATAAGCCTGGCAGGTGCTAAATGTTGTGTTAGTGTTGGCTATACCAGGGGTGTCATACTGAAGGGCTTGAGATCCACACATGGGGCCTGATTTACTAAAATTCTACAAGGCTGGAGAGAATACACTTTTATCAGTAAAGCTGGGTGATCCAACAAACCTGGAATAGATCTGGTTCAGGATTAAAACATTTGCTAGCAAATAGAAATCTATTTTAAGAAATCTTTTAAATTCCTGGATCACCCAGCTTCACTGATGAAAGTGTATTTTCTCCAGCCTTGGAGAGCTTTAATAAATCAGGCAATTATTTGTATTTCTTCATCAGCTCTGTTTATATAAAAATTCTGGCCTTTATATGGCCCTCAAACATAGAAGTTGGGCCCCCGGAGATAAACCACTTCCGTACTCAAACCCCCGGAATTATTGGGTTGTACAGACCAGTTTTCTGCTACTGATACACTTCTTCTTTTATGGTGGTTAGACTGATCAAATATCCCTAAACTCTGATCAAGGATGAGATTGGTATTGTCATTTGCAGAGCTGTAATCTAATATTGTGTAATGATTGTAATCGTCATATTGTGTAACATGAGGCTTTCCGTCAGACACATGGCTAGATAACGGTCATGGCATGGTATACAATGTGTGGTCTTGCAATGGAATAGAACCCGGAGAAAGAAATACCAGAAACAAATGATATTCCCGATGTTATGTTGGCTTGGGTAACAGTGCCAGATAATTCTCTATGTTCTTCTTTAAGGGGGTCAAGGGTGAGACTGGTATTATCGTGTGAAGATCATGGTAATCTAATATGTCATATTACGTAACATAAAAATTCAGGCTTCTCATCAGAGGAGACACATGGCTAGATAATTGTCATGGCATGTTATAGAATCTGTAATCTTGCAATGCAATAGAAACTGAGAATAAAATACTGGAACCAAATGACATTCCTGGCGTCTTGGATAACAGTGCCACTCAATTCTTCAGCTAGGGCAGGGGTGTCAAACTCCAGCCTGGGGTCCAAATCAGGCCCCAAATGTCCTTTTTTTGGCCCCCAAATTATTCCTAAATATAAACAGCAACTGGCCCGCCGCTGCATTGAAATAGCGTTGCTTCTACAATTCCCGGCATCACTCGCGTCCATAGATCAGCGGGCTCCCTGCCTATGCGTGGCCCCACATTGAACTATTTATAGTTTATAGTTCATATTTATGCAAATAAAGCCGGGAATTTTAGTAGTGGCGCTATTTCAATGAAGAGGAAGTTTCAGTGACCGGCCACTCATAAGATTTTGCCCTGTATTGGCCGCGTCTGGCATTTCCAGCACTCCCCCTCACATCTGTATACTTCCTTGCTACTCCAAGGCATGGACTTGGTTGGATTTTTTCTTAAATAAAATTAAATTTAATTTTTTTTATGCGTCTTTCTCTATTATAAGCTTGTTCCAGATTGAATGTGAAGCAAAACCTCTTTCCATAGGAAAAGGGTTTATATCTTACGAGAAGGAAAAATGTCCTCAATTGTTTAAATAAATTTCAAGGTTGGTCCGCGACTTTGTCTAAGTTTTTAATTTTGTCCCTCTGGGTATTTGAGTTTGACACCCCTGGACTAAGGTATCTGATGGGTCCAACATTTCACCTATATAATGCATGGTGAAAAACCATTAAGAAATTATGACAACTTAAATATGCCCTTTGAATGCTGATTTATAAATGATCAAATAACCCATCCTCTAAAAATCTACATATGTTTCTATACTTAACCCAATAATGTGTTATTTATGGTAGGAAGCAGGCAAAACGTAACCTACGTATGTGTAAATCATGACAATCCATTGTTTGGCCTAAAACTATTTCAAACTAGTTTTTTCACTTTATAAAGGTTTCTAAAATATACACAATGACATTCTACAGCTAGAAATGTACAGATAACCCCTGAAAATAGAGGCTCAGCTTTCATTAAAATATCATCCCCTTAGGAGCTAATAGAGTAATGCTATCAGTACTGATGGAGTGATAATAGTCATCTTTTAAAAATGTAATTTAATATAATTAATATTTGATAGATTATGGTGACTGCTCCTGATTTAGGGTTCCTGTTTTCAGCAGCTTCCATGCTATCTGTACATGTAAGTGTTTATTGTAGAAGCAAATTTTCTTATCACGAACAGAGATGAAAACATTAATTTATGCTAATTTAAAGTACAACCCCAATATTTTTTCCCCTATTGACCAATTGGACATTGCCATGAAGCTTACAAATTTCTTCTGAGTTTAAATTCTTACATTGGTCCTGATTTATTAATGCTCTCCAAGGCAGGAGAGAAAACACTTTAATCGGTGAAGCTGAGTGATCCGACAAACCTGGAGTGGATCTGATCTGGGATTCGAAATATTTGCTATCAATTTTATTTTAAAAGGGAGCAGAAATCAGTGAACCCCTGGCATTTCCCCCGTTGCATCCCCCTGGAAGAATAATAAAAAAAAACATGAGGAGATGCCCAGGCCCACAATGCAACCTGCTCATAGCTATGTGTCTGCACACACATTAGCACTAAACACATATACACTACCATGCATACAACACCACACACCTACCTGAGCCATCTTTGGAACCTTCGACCCCCCAGGTAGATTATCTCAGCATTATGCTATCTCCTACTGCAAAGCCATCTAATCCTTGTTCTTTGGCTCACAGGGCTCTACCTGAACTGACATCTATGGCTTCCTCTGGTTACCACTTTTTGCACCGAGGGGGCCGGGCTAAATCCAAAGTAAAAGTAATTCAGCCACCAATGCAACCAATCACAATCATTGTTCCTCCCCTGCACTGAGCTGGCAATCAAAGAAGCAGGGTAAGGAG
>NC_092859.1:149127558-149129698 GCF_032062135.1 Pyxicephalus adspersus
GAAAAGTGAAATCTGGTTGGTTCCATTTTAAAATTGCCCTTAAAAATTACTCCTTTACAGGAATGCAACTAATTGGATTTCCTGATTTTGAATGTTCTTCTCTAGATCGAGAGTTTGTACCACACTACAGGATATGCCGTCCTGGGCGGTCACAAGGTTTGCTCAGATTGCAGAGATTTGGTGTATATAATGAACATAATGCAGCCCAACACCTCTTGATCTCAGTTCACCATCACCCTCCTCTATAGGCACACAGTAGTATACCCAAGCACGCACACACACACACACACACACACATTGACATTCCCTACTAGACATGGCTTCCTGGGTGGTCAGGTTTGCTCATACTGCAGAGGTTTGGTATATACAATGAACATAATGCAGAGGGCAGGTGTATGTAATGTCACAAGTATGTACAGCTCAATGCACAACAACCCTAGATCTCAGTTCAACTTAACCCCCTATTGGAACACAGTAGTACACCCATGCACACACATATAGGGATTTCTTACATCACGTCCTGGGTGGTCACAAGATTTGATGTGTTTACAGAAGTTTGGTGTATATAATGAACATGATGCAGGGGTCAGGTGTATGTAATGTAGTGAATGCAGGGTCACAAGTCTATACAACCCAATAGGGCTCTATACAGCCCCCCTAGTGGAACACAGTAATACACCTAAGCACACACACTGGCATTACCTACTGTACATGACATCCTGGGTGGTCACATGGCTTAAACTGCAAAGGTATGGTGTATATAATGAACATAATTCAGAGGGCAGGTGTATGCATTTAGTAAGTGCAGGGTCAAAATTATATACAGCCCAACATTTAACACCGCTAGATCTCATTTCACCATCATCCCCTATTGGAATGCATGAGCGCACACACACACCATACTAAACTTGGTGTTGTTTGCATGGTTTGGTGTATACAGTAAACAAAATACAGGGGACAGGTGTAATTTATGTACTTAGTGCAAAGGTTACACGTATATAAAGCCCAGGACATAGCACACCCTAGATCTCATTTCACCATCACCCCCTTATTGAAAAACCATGCCCACACATACACTGGCATTTTCCCCTAGACATCCCCCCTGGGTGCTCACATTTTTCTGCCCAGCCCTGTTTAGAAAATATGGAATAAGATTTGTTGATGTCACTTCTGTGCTGCTCCTTGTTCTCTTTGCTGGAGGCTTTGACATAAGGAAGCAAAGACCTGCCTTTATGATACAGTGCATAACAAGATAAGTAAGCCAGTATGTTGGCAATAGAGAAAAGATCAGGTGTAGGGCGACCAAAAACAATACCGTTAGCTAGTCCTTTGCCATTTAATTTTAGCTCACATTCAGTTCCTACCTAATCCAAATGTGTTAAGAAAAATTCAGGACCTGTGTAAAATTGTGTAAATGTATATTGAGCCTCCTATAGACTCCCAATGGTCCTATGGGCTGTAAACCCACAGGTATGTATCTTGTTAAAAATCTTTATTGGATTATATTTAGATGACAAAAGTTATATTATTAAATCAAATGGAGTCCTTTTTTAGGGATGTATCTGTATTTATGGCCACAGTTGCAGAAACAAGATGTACAGATTATGGGTCACATCTTTCACTCAACAGCTTCTTCCCATAGCTCTATGCAGCTGTGCTACAGTATAAAAAAAGGCAGATAAATGAAGGAAATACTGACACCAATTTTAAGATGTTTCCTTTCCAAAGAAAACCGCTAATCTAAGGTTAATCTACCATCTAGTCAGATATCCCCCGCAGGATTCCTAGAAACATTGTTGAGATTTATGCAGCATTTAATGGCACAGGGGACAATGCTGTGAGCATTCAGCTCCATCAGGATTCACCTGAACTGTGGATGGATGTTCCGATGTGTTTAAAAAGTCAACAAATAAATAGTTTTAAAAAGCAATCTTGTCATAAATAGCTTCTGATTATTCTGCAAAGTCCCATCTAAGCGTTTAACTCCTTGAGCATTAAAACAGCCTGAAACAAATTGCCCTTTAGCAATGGCCGGTTTACACAGAGGGCTTTTGTAGTGTGTACTGAATGCCCCAACGGGCGTTGTCCAGTGCTACATCCATTTTAGGCTAAAGACCAAACATGTTGCTCTTCATTAAGA
>NC_092859.1:149130501-149142193 GCF_032062135.1 Pyxicephalus adspersus
AAAAAAAAAAACGTATATTTATCATCACATATGGAGAAAAAGAAATAATATTTATTTCTTTTTCAAACTAAATAATACAATTTCATTAGTTCAAACTATAGTTCTTAACCAAATAGTGGGAACAATCCTGCAGGGAATGCTGCAAAATAAGATTATGATGTATGTGAGCACGCTCGGCTTCACACCCTGCAATACTCACATACATCATAATCCTATTTTGCAGCATTCCCTGCAGGATTATTCCCACTATTTGATTAAGAACTATAAGAAAGAATTCTAAAAAGTGCAGCATAGTGGCTCGATGGTTAGCACTAGAGCTAGGTGCCAGGTTCGACACTATCTGCATGGAGTTTGTAGGTTCCCCGTGTTTGTGTGGGTTTTCCCTGGGTACTCTGGTTTCCCCCTACATTCCAAAAACATGCAGTTAGGTTAATTGGCTAATCGAAAAATCGACCTTAGACTGTATTAAGGACATATGACTATGGTAGGGACATTAGATTGTGATCCCTTTGAGGGACAGCTAGTGACATGGCTATGGACTTTGTACAGCGCTGTGTAATATGATGACGCTATAAATACCGAGTAGTACTACTACTAATAATAATAAAAAGTGGGCAGCAATTGGTTAGAGCACACAATGGGCTATTATATATCAGCACTCCCCAAGACTGCAGAAGATCGACTATCACGGGAGATCTTTGGTGCATAGAAGATGGGTCTACATCCTAGCATGGGGCTGCTATATCATACAGCTCAAGACTTGTCATGATTTCAAGCTTAACAAAAACAGTCCTGGATGCTCGTACACAAGGCACTGATATTTCTAAAGTTTGTGACCAAGCTTGGATATATGATGGATTACGTACAGTTTTTGATACATAAACACTTGTTTTCCCTGATGAAGCAAGTCAAGCGAAACGCATAGGGAACACATTACTGATGGACAATCAATGTAATTGATGAAGGTCACATGTATAACAGTTAAATTCTGTGTTTTTTTATCAATAAATATGTACAAATAAAGCTGTAAATTTTATTGTTCCTAAAAAGTCCCATATTGCTATTTTTAAAAACTTTAATTTTGTTCTTCACCTACATCACTGTACAACCAAGTTGAGTATACAGAATTGGGCCACTATACAGAGGACGCTTTCTATCTGATTTCTGATCTGATAAAATGAAGGAATCTGAAGGGAATCTAAACGGAAATTAGCAGCTTGCTGATGGTAAGATATTGATTTATAGTTGTACATAGAGTGGCCATGTTGGTACATAATACTGATTCTTCATTACAAGTACAGATTTAGAATAATAGTGATCAGAATTCCAAATGGATTTAACTATTGCATCAAAAAAACCAAAACAATTGTATAGGTAAAATATAGTACCCTTGTGTGCAGAACTGTCAAAGCAAAATATAAAGAAGAAATGAAGTTGGCTATATGCAGTAGAGTGGCCTGGAGTAATGATGTGTCATTAGGTTGCATTATTCGTAGAATTACCCCACCAGTGGTTGACAATAGTTTTTAAACTCCAGATCGTATATAAAAGATGCATTCCCCATTTACAATGAGCATTTGTATTGATCAAAAATGAATACCTTTCCTTGACTTGTGGTACAATTGAAGCCAAGATTTTTTGCTTCCAGTCCACAATCGAAACCTTTTCGGTGTAAGATCAGTGCAGTGTCTAGGGATGGTATTCCATCATCCTATAAAGTACAATTAATATTACATTTGATCCATGCAGTTATAAGTCAATGATATTTTTGCAATCATGTAAAATATGAAAATCTTACATTGATCGTTGCAACACAATTGTATCCATGCTTACCTCTGCCTGGAGAGTCCTCAGATTGAGGATGTGAATGTCACATGGTAAAGTGGCAGAAAGTGGTAAAAATGATTTTAGAGCTGGACCTCCACCTTTGTCATTGGTTACTGGCATCACCAGGAGCTCATGGTTCAAGTGCATAGACGTTATGTGACTGAGAAGGGAAGGGAAGCTGACTAGCTGGGTTGATGGACTCTAAAAAAAACAAAACAAAGACAGAGAACGTCATACCTGTGCTCAGATCTGAAGGACTTCATGTCATCTTCTCCAACATTCTTTAATTATTGAGTAGTGTGCAATTAAGGCCTAGTTTACACTGACTGCGTCCCAGCATTTCAATGCTCCGGGTAAAATCCTCATTCATGATAATGTGTCAGCAAACATGTTGTTGGGTGTCAAACAAAACGTAACAGGCACATCGAAATAGGAATGAACTGAAGGTCTTCAAAAAATGATGGAGTAATTATGCACATTTCTGATAATTTTTCCACTCTCCATTGCCACACAAAGGAGAATGGCCCCATTTAAACATTATAAATCCTTGCAAAATGCCTCGATAAATGCATATATGTGATGTTCCAGGCAATCGAAAGAGTCAGTGTAAATGAGACCTTAATGATCAATTTATTCTAATTTTATATTTCAGCTTTGAGTTGTTGACTGGTAGAGTCTCTTGCTGCAGTCTTACATTAACAATAAGGTCCCTGGCTCCTAGGTGCCAATGTCACACCATGTGTTGCTGTCATGATGAGGGTTCCTCATTTTCCCTATAGGATATTCTGCACAAAATTCTGAATTGCTGGCTAAAGACAGGTTTCTAAAAGCCAGGGTATACATTGGCCAGCAATCATGCAAAAAGTTAATTTCTTTTAAGTAATTCAAATAATGGTCCCCATCTCATAAAAGGCTGATTCAATTTTTTTATGCTTTTTTTAAATAAAGCTGAATAATGGAATAAATTGATGGTACACTGAATACTTGTCTTCAATCACAAAGGATCAGTTTATTAATAGTTTGTAATCCTAATGGAAAATGCCATCCAGAGCAGCGTTCTCCCCAGCCCCTTTGAGCTGGGCACACCACCTGGCACTTTTCAGTAACCACCGACTGTTTTTGGATGTATGGGTCACAATACAGGGGCTACCACCCACCTACAATTTCTTACCATCCAGCTTAAAAAAAATGTGGGTTAAACACTGCAGAGAAAATTGCATAGTGCATGCCTAGCAATAAAAAACTACTTCTGATACCAGAGGAGTACATACCCCATACCATTTGTCTGTAATTCTACATCCAATATTCTTCATTGGAGAGTGGAGGGAATCAGGCTGCCTGATTTTGAAAGAGGGACAGCTAGGAGCCCTAATTCAGAGGAAGTATCAAACATTTATGGGGTGCAACATCAGAGTCCTAGGATCTGCTCCAAATCAGAAATTATGAGAAGAAATAAACATGGAACACCAGTCATCTGACCTATATCAGTATGTCCTCCTATACAGTTCAGCTTGTGAAGTCATCCTGTGGGGTGCAATGGATGGTGTAATAAATAAAAGTTATGAAGTATTCCTAGAGATACGTTTTTACTTTTACAAAAACTTTTTAAATAGAAACGCGAGGATGAGATTATTTCACACCATGTGGCACAGTGTTGGCACTCATTAATGAAGAAGCTGATGCTCTACATTTTCATGCTTTTACTACAATTACTATCATCCCAATAGTCCTGAATACCGCAAGAGTTGTTTTATCCTTTATTGCATTATTGTATACTTTAAACTATTATTGGTACTTATATATCCATCTTAAATATGAGGGTCTCTGTATCCCCTCCTGGGTGAAACGCATCGGGATCAGGCCCTGTCCCTTGATTTATGAAATATACACAAGTTTATGACTGTTTATCGATGCATTTGGTGTGGCTAAAGCACCTTTCTTGTGTTACTCTGTAACAGTGTTTTAATATTATTTTAAAGCTTTTTGTACCTAAATAAAATTATGAGTTGTTTTTTACTTAACTAATTTGTTTTGTGACTTCAAAAAGCCCTCCTACTTCTTCTCTCTCCTTTTTCTATAGATAATATTCTTGGACAATAAGGTTTTGGCACCCAAACCAATTAATTGGTCCAATTTATAATCAATGACAATTTGTGTACAGCTAGCTATATCTAGGATATTAACATTTTGGATGCTCCACAATACCAATCATGGATATTTTTTACTTGATCAGATTCAATTTACAGTCACCTTAATGGACGGGGCCCTTAGTGTCCTTGAAAGCTTGGTTTGCTCTGATCACATAAAGAAGGGTGCCAATTTTTATTGTGGATTGTCATTCTTTAGTAATGTTTATTTTGTTCTGTAGAACACAATCAAGACCGACAAAACGCAATCATGTGGCATGTAATTGTGCATTGTATTCATATCACTTCATGTCTTCTGATCCTTGCAGAGGATTCAAAGAGGCTTCAAGTGCTTGATGTGGCTTTGACAAGTTGCTTTTTCATTTTGACAGGTGCAGGAAATGTTCCCAAACACAATATTCTGTATGTATGAATACATGTTGTACTTACAAAGCACGCACCACAAAACGGGAAGTATTGACAGTCTTGGCGACAAGAAGACATTTACTTTAATAGGTCACAGACTCTATGCTACAAAGCGTCTACAAGCCGCTAACTACAACGCACAAAGCTACAAAGCCAATCTAAGTTTTGCCCTGTGAAGAATTACCTCATCGCTGCTGCTCCTCATGATGGATAATGCCAGATTTCTAAACTTGGAAAGCAGTTTAGAAAGGAAGCTGGAGAGCTGGCGGAAGGATTATGGTGAACAAGGGAATAATGAAATGGAAGAGGCGATAAATGTTCGGATGTTGATGGGAAAAGGTCATACACAAAGTCAGACCATGATTCACAGATCAATAAGTCGATGACATACTGGCACAGACTACTTGGGATTGTAATAATACACATTATGGCTATGGACTAGGGAACAATAGACAAGAGTTTAACACAATGGCTTATATACAACGTGGGGAGTACAGAACACAAATGCAAAGACTTTAGGATACATTAAAAAGGGGGATAATACATGAAATAATTAACAGATATCACATATGAAAATGTCATTTTATTCCTGGAGATCCACAGAAAATGACCTGCCAAGTGTGATCAGCACCCAGAATGATTGATCCGTACTCATTCTGGTAACAGCAGACTTATTAGCTACGAACTGTGGAATCAAGACAATTGTGTACAAAGGTAATTTATAATTTGATATTTATAGTGCACAATAGAGCTTAATACAACATAACGATGTGCAATAACAGCAACCAACTGGATTACAGCACTCATAACTGGGATTTTATGTCCTTTATTACAGTGGTTGCCAACCTCTTGGAGCTCACGGACCACTAGATTTACGGACTCTGGACTGCGCATGTGCGAGGAGCCGTGTGTCACTCAAAATGGAGGAAACTTCACCCAGAATGACATCATAATGCCAGAACCTGACCACTCTCCCATCACAGGTCTGAGTGCAGAGACACAACCCGTCCACTGCCCTGAGCCTGTGATCTGTATGGGAGACATGGTCCACAGCCCTGCCGGGTGCGGCCCCCAGCGGGGTCTTTATCCTGACCCCACTGGGGGGCACAGCGGCAAGAGCCGCACACCACCAAAAATTTCTTGCGAACCACCAGTTGGCGACTACTGCTTTAATGTATCTTATTGCAACATATCCAGTGTGTTAAGCTAAAATTCCAAATAAACCCTAAATTTACAAAACATGGCAAATTCCAATAGCAATTTGGTTGATAATTGAATACAAATTGTAAGGAAGCAAAATAGTGGACAGGTAATGCTTCCTGGACCAATTGTCAATGCACGTTGCACTACAGCTCATTTTCTTTCAATCAATAGGGAAAGTCAATCAGATGTGTCCATGCAACACCCAAAGTAGAAAGAACAACAGATGTCAATGCATAATACTCAGAATTCCTGCATTACAGTGTTAACCAGGCTAAGGTAGGTGAAATAGGTTGTGAGCAGGACTTCAATCTATTAACTGAAAACAAAAATTCACAAATAGATCCTGGATATATATATATATATATATATATATATATATATATATATATATGTGAACAGCTTTGTGCTGTTTTTTTCATTTGGAAAAAGTTCAGTTCCAAAAGTTCTTTTTTACAGTAATCAACATTATTGCGTTAAGAATTTGCCTTGTTCAATTTTGGGTTTAGTTGAGCTTTTTATAGATAGGTGCATATTAGCCAATACTGTACTATTATTTCCTCCTTAAACTATCACAGTGTAAGAAACTCCTTTTTTTTATAAAATATTTACTTTAGTTATCATTTACAATAATATAGCAGTTCTATACATAATGTCTTACTAATATTTATATGGATTGTTCACTGGGTGCACTGATGTTCACTCAATCCAGGTCTTGTAAAAGAGGAACCTTATAGAAATAACTGTACAAAGGGAATGAAAATGGAAGAACAGTCTCGTTGACATTGGTCCATACCACGTTAGGGTAAAGGGGTCCTCCTGCACCCCGTGCCAAGCCCTCCCAGTAACATACAGTTTGGAATAAATAAAATGGATTTTCTTAAGGCAATAAATCTCTAACATCATTTATAATGCTATGAACATCTCTAACCTGAGACATCCACAGACGTGTAGCAGTGAGAATATCAAGTTCATCTAGATCAGCTTTTTTCAACCTTTTAACAACGGGGAACCCTTTTAATAACTTTCAGGTCTTCAGGGAACCCCTTGCTATGATTACTATATCCACAGCTCACAGTATATTAATGTGGCGGTCAGTGGGAGGAATGCCGCTTACATTGATGGCCATTGTGTCACCCTTACAGATAGCCAAAATGAGCATCAGTGTCACCTAAATTGACTTCGGAGACACAAGTGCTCATTGCTCAGGGAACCCCTTGCAACCTCTGTAGGAACCTTGGTTGAGAGACACCCATCTAGATTATTACATGAAACCAGACGATAAAATATATGAGGGTTCATCACAGGGTTGGTGATACTATGACCACAGCAATCCATACTGGTAAACCATTCTTTGGACCATTATCAACATTGGGAAAACTGTCCGATGGATATGCAGCAACTGGCTATTAAATGAAAAGTGAAATGACGGTCTATAAATCACCACTTTGGTTCGGGCTTTGAACAGCTAATCCTTTATAATAAGGCCACAGAAATCCGACAAAGATCAAACTATATAATACTTAGGTCAAGCAACCAGACATGATGGTGTATGGTCAATTAGAATGGAGTATAGGAGGCTTCTTGAGCCCTATTTAGGAAAATATCCCTAAACGTTGAAATGCTAGAAGATTCTTGCTGCGATTTTGCTTTGACTAGACAAGGGACAAGCAGCCTGAGGTTTTCTAGATGCATTGGGTCTAAAACTCTCAGCATGCTTTGCCAGCCAGCCTAAATCTACAATACCGCACAATACCAGGAATTATATTGATTTGTATTACCTTATTGCCGGATGATCTCTTTTCCAGTAGGATGCGAAACTTGTTGCACGTGCGCTTGTTATCCTTTAAACCTTGACCAAGACCACGATTATCATCTTGCATTAGGCGTCGGTCCAATATAACCTCCAGCTGACCTACAATAGGCAGTGTTACTCTGTAGCACATTGGTGGACATTTTTATGGAGTTTTGTAACAATTGTATTGAGAAAAATTACACTGAAAAACACATTTGATGTATAGCAAGGCAAATAAATATCTGAGAAAGTGATCAATAAAAGAGATTATAATAGATTTTCCAAACCACTGATGTGTTGTGCCACTCACCACTCTTCAAGCTGGAGACACCAAGAGCCTGTGCCGTATGCAAAGTTAATCTACTCTTCTCATCCTGGATATAGGCCATCACTGGCATTGGGTAGAAGTTGGCTTGGAGGGGAAGTTTTTTAAAAAACTTCCTAGTCTGAACCTAAAGGGAAGTAGACAGAAGATAACAAGAAAAAAGTGAGGACGGATGATTCATAGCCCAGATAAACATGTCAGCTGCTTGACAATCTTGGAATGAGCAGGACAGTATGTAATAGGCCCATCAACTAAACAGACGTGTAGAATCTGGCAATCCCATCGGTACGTGACACTGGGTCTTGTTACAGCTATGATTAAAACGTAGTTCTGGAAAATGTAAGCCTGTTGTTTTATAAAGCTTAATAAATGACTGGGTTTGTATTCAAAGCTTTGTAAAATGCTGGCATTCAATACAAGACTTGGAAAAGGTGATCTGAAATGTCGGAGTTAGTCATGCTTGGTATGATGGAGTGCTGGTTCCGAAGGCAATATTAGCATTACTAACCACACAAAATAGCTGTTTACAATAAGTCATTTTATTTAAAGTGTAGGTAAAGCCAAAAGTCCATCTATTACCACCACTGAGGGAAGTTTCTATCAGTTTCCAAAAATTCTCTCCAAAAATAAAATTGAATTCCCTTTTTAACTAAGGAAATATTCCAATAGAGACAGTTATCTCTACTGGAATATTTCCTCTTTCTGCTAGCTCAGGGGGCATCTCCGAAAAGTTGTTTTTCCTCCACTTTCTCTTTTTCTTTATAGCCATAAACAAGCAAGGCCTCATTCCCACTACAACTGTGTGCTGCATTTTCTGCGCTTTGCTGTGTTTTGCACCCCAACATGTCCTTTTTGGAAGCACAAACCGACAACAATGCATGGCAAAGTTGCAGTGAACTGGTAAAAAGGTGCAAATTTTGGGTTCCATTCCGAGTGAATCTCTCAATCTAGATTAGTCTAACCCTGAACCTAATGCACAACCAAGCACATAATATAAAGCTCTAAATTTAGAAACCTTAAGTTTAAAGGCCATTTGTAGTTAAATTGAAAACTAATTGATAAATTGGAACACCTTTTAAGTCTTTTACAGTTGTCTCCTCTATAGCTCCTTTATTCATATTTACACTTGCAATAAGCAACATTTTCTGCAGGGAGAGCGAGCATTGGGTATGTTGGACCTTTGTTTTTTCCCATACCAGTGTTCTCCCCAGCCCCTTTCAGCCGGGCGCACCACCTGGCACTAAAAAATTGGTCACAATACAGGGGCCCTGTATACCACCTGTCTACAGCTTCTTCCCACCCAGCTTAAAAATATTTATGAGGAGAATACTGCATAGGCAGATTTTGACCATGTAACTGTAGTGCCTGTCAAGACTATGGATAGGAAGACTCCTGTACAGGTCATTTTAGCAATACCGGTTTTGATATTTGTACAATTTTGAGCTTTACCATACGAGGCACAGACATTTACTAAAATCTAGTATTCAGTATTAGAGAATCATTTATTATTGCAGCAAGATCTCAAAAACTAGTTTGCTATAAACTGCTATTCACTTCCAACCCTAAAGCAAATCGTAGCAGATATATCCTTATGTTCTCTTGTGCTGAAAGTATTGGGCAATTCCCCACCAAGGCTACAACCAAAAGTTCCCTATCCTGTGCAGAGATACTGGCAAAAAAAAGATTCAGATCAAAGCATGAAGCCAAAAAGCAATATAACAACAAATAATTTGAAGACTGTATACTGTGAGAAAAGGAAAGCTAGAAACCTGAAAGCCATTAATGTCTGTATAGAACGTGTCTCCACTCTGTATGTCTGTGCTTAGCCGCATAGCAATCTCCTTATTGACATGATCACGGATATCAATGAGTGAACTGACATCTAGAGAAAGACCTTCTGTTCCTGTCAAGGAAAGAAGTACTGGAAGTCAGAAAAATAGACAAAGACTATGCAAATGGGACAAATAAAAAGAGCAAAACAGGCAATTATGGAGCAATAAAAAAAAACATACAACCAATAAAATACACAGAGAAATAATAAAGTATACAACCATTAATAAATGATACAGGGTAATAATAAAATATTCAACCAATATTAAAATATACTGAGCAATAATAAAATATAAAGAGGAAAAATAAAATATACAACCAATAAAATATACAGAGAAATAATAAAGTATACAACCATTAAAATAATGTACAGAGCAATAATAAAATATTCAACCAATAATAAAATATAAGGAGTAATAAAAAAATATACAACCGGTATTAAAAAATAAAAAGCAATAATAAAATATAAAATCAATAATAAAATATACACAGCAATAAAAAAAATATTCAACCAATAATAAAATATACAATCAGCAAATTACCTTTTTTATTATTTACTAAATATTGAAACAAAAAAGGGTCCAAAAGGTGCGATATACAGTATTCGTTATCCAAACTGTATAAATTCTGGCCCAGCACACTTTTTTTTTCTAAATGTCCTTAGTAATGTAATCTGCTACTCACTAATGGAAATATGAACACCATTTATTTCAAAGCAACAATCTGATACTTATAACCACAGGAAAGGGACATGAAGGGCACTTCACCACACATTGAAATGAAAGTGCTATGTTGTTGGAATAAATGAATAAATAAGCATTTTGAATAGCTGAGCCTGCCCCAACCATTGTCCTATGACTGAATTTTTTTGTAATGTTAATTTTAATATAGGGTCAGTATGAGTGGATTTATAAAATGCTGTAAATGTAAAATAACTGGGGAATCCGACCTTTGAATAACGGTAAGACCTCGGAAAAATCTGTGTATGAATTACAGCACTTTTCAGGGGTTTCACATGTTATAGCTTACAATCTGACATTTTTACTTCATAATTATGTCCAAATCGTGCTGAGCCGGCTTTGAAGCCATTACACAATCATGCTGACATTTATTCAGTCTCACTAAATGGACCTGATTTATTACAGCTCCCCAAGGCTGGAGAAGATACACTTTCATTAGCGAACCTGGGTGATACAGCAAACCTGGAATCCATTAAAAAGAAATGATGTATATTGAAAGTCAGAAAGTGTGAGACTAAGGAACAATCAATTGCTTATATAACTCTACAAAATACTGTAAGTGCCAGGATTGTGATGGAGAGAATTGCCCAGCACAGGGGCATCCCTGGGGGCAACAATATTGGTAATGTTTCAAACTACCATTTAGGAATGAAGAAATGCAATTAATTTGCAAATGAGAATGTAAGTAATGAACCATGAGGATAAAAGAACCTTTGGGGTTGTGCAAGCATATATTATACAGTATATGTATAATTGTCTATTATGCATCTCAATACTGAATGTCCTATTATTATTATTATTATTATTACACAGTATTTATATAGCGCCGACACATTAAGATCTACCAGGAGCAAGGACAAGACAGGCAAGCCTAGGACCCTATCAGACTTGCAGCAAACTGCAGAACTGTTCTTTATTCCTAATTGCTCCCATTCAGTTGCTTTTGTGTTGCAGAATGGATTTAGTGCTTCTGCCTGTGCAGTTGCTGCATCTCAACCCTAACTGCACAATAAAGCATTTATAAAGCATATGCTGTGGTTTACTCTAAAACTGCTCCTGAGTTCATATGGGGGCACCCAGGAGTTGGAATTTAGGACCACATGTCTAAAATGGGCCCACGTCTTCTAAGAACGCTGGTGTATGTGTGAAGCTGGGGGGGTTAAAAGAATACCTTTATTAAATTAATATAAAATTGATATCCATAAATTAAAAAAAAATGTTTTAAAATAACTGACCTGGTAAGTTGTAAAGCCTCATGGTCTGCTGAACATGCTGAAATAGACAAGTCACTTCTGAAAAGAATGGGCCCTCAGTAATTCTTACCACAGGGGGATCTTTAGGGGTATACGGCTGCAATAATAAAAACATACATAACTACAGACACTGCAAAAACTGCGGACAGGTTTGAGTTATCTAAAAAAAA
>NC_092859.1:149143115-149144868 GCF_032062135.1 Pyxicephalus adspersus
TTTTTTTTTTTAGTTTAAAGCTACCCCGAGTGTGACTCGGGATTACCGCTATTTGGAGGTAAAATCCACCCCGAGTCACACTCGGGAATACTGCTAGGAGGGTAATAAATACATTTGACTGTTAATTGCGGAAGCCATAAGAACATGCAGGACTGATTATGGTGGACTCTATACCTTGGGATCTCCATCAGGAAGGAAGAGATAGGCTCCACTTTTATCCTTGGAAGTTCGTGTTCCATAAATGAGAAATTCCATGTTGATCTTCTGTTCTTGCTCCTCACCGGCTTGTTTAATACCCTACAGAAATAACTAATTAAAATATGCTTTACAGAAAGTTATTCATCATTTAAATATGTGAAGGGCAAAAACAAATTAATCTATCCTATATCGGCGTTTCTCATTTTTTTTTTTTTTACAATGGGGGCATTTAAATAACTTTCAGGTCCTCTGACATCCCCTACAAAAATTAGTATATTCACAAATCACAGTATATTAGTAAGGTGGTCTATGGGTGGAATGGCTCTTACATTGGGAAAAATATCACCCTTACAGATAGCCAAAAAGACCATTGGTGTCAATTATATTTCAGCAACAAATTGTTCATTGCTCAAGAAATCCCTATCAATCTCTGAAGGAAACCTGGTTGATAAGCACTGAACTATATATCACTGAACCACTACACATTTGTTTCTAGCGGTGTTCTCCCTTTAAAAGATTGTCCCCATTGTGTACATTATTCAGTTTGAAATTGCACAATGCTCTTGCAGTACGGATATATTTTTGAATTACTAATAACTGATAGGACAAGTGGGATCGTCTACTAACACATTGCTTCATAAATACTTCCTTTATCTCTACTATTGATCCTAATTGCTAGCATCCTTCCCTAATAAAAATAAATCTGCTTTACAGAAAACATTGATTGTTGTGTAATGACTTGGGAACAGAATCGTGAGCATCATTTAAGGACATCTTAAAGTAAACTGTATGCAGTATATAGTGCTTACCTAACCATCAACATTGCAGCAACTATTCTGTATCTGCTGTGTGCCCCCAATGTACCAATCTACTGCCAAAGCCCTAAGAATAGAAAACATGCCACATCCTCCCCTTCTTATACAATTTCGCAGGCTTTGCATGAGCACTCAGATACCACGACATACCAATATAATTATCCAGTATTTATATAGTGCCGACATATTACACAGCGCTGTACAAAGTCCATAGTTATATGGCAGGATAATGTCTCCATCTCTGCAGTCTATTCCTCTTTTAATACAAGAAAGTACTTTGCTAGCTTTAGATATTGCAGCTTGTCAATGCATGCTGTTAAGTCTGTGATCCACCAGAACCCCCAGATCCTTTTCCATTACTGACTCCCCCAAATGTATTCCCCCTAGACCAGGGGTGTGTAAAGCTTTTGCAAAGAGGGCCAGATTTGGTGAGGTGAAAATGTGTGGGGGCTGACCATTCAGCCTAAAATTCTTTGAACCATTAACATTAAAAGCAAATGAACTGTTTTATGAAATCTGTATTGCAAATGGCACACTTTTCTTTTCTTTACACAGAACACAAATAAATCTAAACAAGTTTATACCAAAATCCTTCTGCCAAAATAAATGCATAGGTTTTCTTATTGTACCTTGACATTTTTTTAGGGGGTCTGGTCAAACGTGCACTGGCAAGCTTGGCCACTCTTCTAATGCCAAGCACCATATTAGTTTCTTTGTGTTCTACTATATATATACACAAA
>NC_092859.1:149145156-149165499 GCF_032062135.1 Pyxicephalus adspersus
TAAAATTGTATATGTTAATTTTTTTAGGATTTTGGTATTATGTGATTGAATTTCTATTCTTTGTATGCAAATTTGAAATTTTATATATATGTTTAACCATAGAAACAAATATCCTCCTGAAGAAGTGGACCAGATCCACGAAACGTGTGGCAGATGATTCATACACATGTGGTTTGCATGTCTTGCTGTATCATGTCAATGTTACTGGTATTGTTGAATTTTACAACTGTTAGTTACACCTGCTGAATTAAATGTGGGAGATTCTACACAGTCAAACATAATTTCACACATCTACCTGATCTGCAGCAGATCCCTCTGTACACCCGGCGTGTCCTGATGGCTGCTCAGTAAGAAGGAAAGTACGTCATATATAGGCATGGGGGGGTGGTGTTGTACGGAGCCCAGTGTCAATGCAGGTTCCCGTACAGAGCACGTACTCAGGGTTAGTGTGGGCATGGTCTGCACAGGTCCTGCACAGCACACGCCCAATAGGGTCACGTGAGGGATTCCCTGTCAAAGATCAATAAAATGCGGCATGTGTGTGCACAGGGAATCCTCTACATTTGTAGTGGGCTGTGCGGGACCCACTGACACCGGAATCTGTGCAGAGCACTTTCTTGGAATCAAATTGGGCGTGGTCTATGCTGGTCCTGCACAGCACACGCCCACTACAAACGTAGAGAATTCCCTGAGCAAACACATACGGGCCGCATATTATTCATTTGGTGACAGAGGCTGCTGGCCAGTAAAAACACGAACACGGGTCGCAATTGGCCCGCGGGACTTTGGAGATGCCTTTCATAGACAGTATAAAGCATGTATGTTGTTAGACCCCAAGTGCATGTTGACCAGGCTCTCACCTTAAATCACCTACTACATTTAGGTGAAAAACATACTTGTAAAGTTAGAATAATACTAACCTTATAACCATTCTCTGCCTGTTTCATCCAGCAAAGGTGATATCACCATCCATTTAGGTACAGTCTCCTGTGGAGTGCTCCTGGACTGGAATGTCCAAATTGCCAAATATCCCTTGCTCTGTGTTCCACAAAACTCTAGAATATCCTCTTTAACGTAACCTCTAAATCCAACACTCAATCCAATCCACGGCTCACAGTACATTAGCATAGTGGTCAGTGTAAAGAATGCCTAAATACGCAGGTAGTCCCTGGGTTACATAGGAGATAGGGACTGAAGGTTTGTTCTTAAGTTGAATTTGTATGTAAGTTGGAACAGGTACATTATTTTAATAAATGCAATTAGGACAGATGTTTGTCTCAACATATTATTAGACAGCACGGTGTCAGTTACTGTATAAAATCCTCACTGTAAGTTTTGCACAAACAAAGCAAAAAAAAAAAAAATCTTTATGGAGCCTAGACATTCATTAACTTCTGGAGCAAGCTGTGCTTTGATATGCAAAAAGAATCAACTGCAGAGTTTGACTTGGTCATAAAGAGTTACAAGATGTTGTAGAAAGAGTTCACCCCGTTAAGATCACCCACAACCTTAGCTGTGTTTAGCAAAAGACTTCTTCTGCAAGTCATGCTAACCACTCCCTCCCCCTTATCAAGCCTTCGCCCTACACACAAACGAGCAGGGAAGCCCCGTTCGTATCTAGGAGTTGTCCGTATGTCAGATGTCCTTGACTCGGGCACTACCTGTATGCTGGCCAGTGGGAGGAACACCAATCTTACAAATACCCAAAGAGATTACTGGTGTCACCGATATGAGAGGTACATTGCTCATTGTTCAACCCCTGGAAACCTATGGAAGAACCCTAATTGTGAAACGCTGATCTAGAAGGAGGGACACATAAAGCCCAGCAATGCAGAAGATCAGGGGTAAGACAAGTGCAATCAAAACCTTATCTTTTACAGTTATATGTTTTCACGTACATGGTTTGGAGGAGCAGCCAAATGAAAGCAGACCTTCTATTTTACTGGAATGTCTGCTTTCTAAAGTATTCTATTTTGTCCTCTTTACTTTTTGAGTTACAGATACAATATGCGAAAATGTGACCCCCCCCCTCTCTTCCCCCAAATAAGTGGACAGTTCATTCCCTTCTTCTCACCTTTAACAGTCCAATGAATTTTATTATTATTATTATACTGTATTTAAATAGTGGAGTTTGGAGTACTGATTGCCACCCTTTCCAGCTGTTCATCACCCCATTATTATTAATATTATTACTATTAATAATAATAAACTATTTATATAGCGCCAACATATTACACAGCGCTGTACAATAACTAGGGGCGGCAAATGACAGACAGATAGAGACAGTGACACAGGAGGAGGAGGGGACCCTGTCCAGAAGAGTTTACCTTTAGCAGGCCGGTGGTGCCGGAGAACCAGACCTGCATGTATTGATTCTCCAGATAGAAGTCATCGGTGCTGGTCTCCAAGATCTTCACTGGAAATACATCCTGCTTCTTTATATTCACATCCCTCCCATGGAGGTACACCCGGACATTGGACTTTAGGGTAGTGTGTGCATCAAAGGACGTGTACACCTGGAAGATGCTCAGGCCAAGCGAGGGTAAACGGGCCGTGAAGGAGACCTGCAAAAGCAAAATATTGTTCAGATTTTATTATAACATTATGATGCAAAATAGTTTATACCATTGCCAACATATTATTATTCTTGCTAGCTGTTTGAAACCTCTTGAAATTAAAAGGAATTTTAAAAAAGTCTTATCTTGCCTCATTTATGAAAAGAAAAGAGTGGTCTGTGTTGCTCCATGAATCCTTAATTTTTTTCCCAAATTGCAAAGGAAGTATCTGGTTGGTTTCTAGAGTCAGTGGAGACAGACAAATCTTTCACAACATATTTGTACTGATCCTGTTAAAGATTTTTCAAGTCAACAGATGTTTGCTGTGCCTTCCATAGGGAAACAATGTTAATCATTTGTTATATGATGAGATTCATCCTTCTGTGCTGGGAATGATATATGCTCCTACCAACTTTTGTAGGAAACTTTGTGATCCGTATGGAATTACATAACAGTTATATTTTCAACTTCATTTACCTATATTCACTTTGCTTGGTGCTGGTTCTATAGTTGAAGTGTCAGAGGTCACCTAATGGGCCTCATTTATTACAATATTCAATGCTGGTGGAAACACTTTCATCAGTGAAGCTGGGTGTTCCAGCAAACCTGGAATAGATTTCTTTAGTCATTTGGTATTTGCTAAAAAATCTTTTTAATGCTGGACCAGATCCATTCCAGGTTTGTTGGATCACCCAACTTCTCTTATGATAGTCTATCATCTCTAGCCTTGGAAAGCTTTAATAAATCAGGCCCAATGTCTGAACAATGGTGCCTACAAGACTTTATGTAACATATGATCCTCTGAAGTCAGCATAGATGTTTCCATAGATTTATCAAACTCATGTTAACATTTTTGAGTTTATCTGGGCAAGTAAAAGGTGAGGCACAATTATACTTGCTGATGTGCATACTTCTGTTTTCAACTCCCTTCTGTATATATGCCCCGGTATAGAATGAAATTAGGGTTCAAAAATTACAAAGTAGAAATATAAGTTAGGTTTTTTATAGATATGATCTATTAAGTATGGCCATGAAAGTTCTAAAGAAGTTTATTGATAAGCCAAGCAAACAACCCCCAGGAGAGGACACCAATAAGGTGTTTGCACAACTTATGTGATGACAATGGTTGGCCATAAAATGAAGGCCAGGATAAGAAATCATGGAAACAATTTCACCACCAACAGACCATTCTGGACATTCTGCTACTGAGAAGACATTTATAACTAAACTATGATCTGCTAACCTAGAAATTCTCCCCTTTGTTAGGGATTATAAAAAACATTATCCTACCCTACTAGAATCAGAAAAAAATGATCAGAATAATTAACTTTTGTATTCTCAGTGTACATGTAATAAACATAAAATAATGTGTAACCCAGTCACATTCTAAGAGTCCTGATTTAGACTCCCAAATTTAGGTGACACCCATGGTAGTTGTCCAGACTACAAGGGTGATGTCTGCCTGCATCAGCCAGTGAGAATTTCTAGGTGGGGAGTTATACTCCCAGTTACTCATCCAGTAAAGCTTCCATTTACTCATCTAGTAAAACCCACCCATAATCCAGGCAGTAACCATGGCTTAAGGCTTTAGGGGCAATGAAAGTGCCCATGGGAATGTCCAAACATGTCCCCACAATCCTAAAAGTCACGGGATATGTAGATCTCACATAAATCCCCCACTCCTCCACTGTGTTCAACCATAAATATAAAAGTGAGGATTTAGCACCCAATAGTAAAATTGCATTTTTCATTGCATTTGGCATAAAGGGTTTGAAACAAGCATCAGAAAAAGATATTTTGGGAACTTTTAGATGGGTATCTGCTTTCAAGTGAACTGAACTGTGCAGCAACATGCAATAAAGGTGTGACATTATCAGAGTACCACACATCTGTTACCTGGAAGACTTCAGGATTCATGTCAGTAACAGACTGCCATACTGGACTGATCTGTACCGCCATTGGCTGTCCTTCCTCCGTGAGCACTCGGACATGCGGGGTGTTCACCAGAACCGACACCACGCACAAGCGATTCTGCTCCACAGGGTTGAACACTACAACGTACCTGAAATATAGAAAAGATAAATTGTTCAACTCACAGAGGAAGAAAGTGGCTATTACATTAACACAAGGAATTTTATCCTGAAACTATAATATATATAAATACACCAATGCAGGATTGGTGGTGAAAGGGAGATATATTTGCCCAAGATTCCTATGTGAAGTAGAAAGTGGAAGACTTTCACCTGTGAGATAATTAATGAAGAAGCACTGAGGGTGGGGGATATAACATAGAGCCAGGAGCTTAGTCAGTAGTTCAGCTTTGTTTGGAGACACAGACTGGGGTCTGTGTGGGAAAGCTCGGTTTGGAGACAGAGACAGGGGTCTGTGTGAGAGAGCTCTGTTTGGAGAGACACATATAGGGGTTCTGTGTGAGGGAGCTCTGCTTGGAGAGACAGACAGGGGCCCTGTGTGAGAGACCTCTGCTTAGAAACACATACAGGTGGCCTGTGTGAGGGAGCTCTGCTTGGAAACACATACAGGTGGCCTGCGTGAGGGAGCTCTGCTTGGAGACACATACAGGTGGCCTGTGTGAGGGAGCTCTGCTGAGAGACTCAGAAAGTTGGTCTGGGTGAGCTCAAGTCAGTCTGTGTGAGTGAGCTCAAAAGTGAGTAGAAGGTTGCTGAAAGCTTGGTTTTGAGCTGACAGGGAGAAGCCCTCCAGCTGATAGACAGGGATGTCTGATGTATAGTAAGTGCCGGACAGGCAAGGTTTTCTTTTGTCGTTTTGTTATTTTGTCTGCAACCTTTAATAATCCTGGCTGCAAGCCAGCTTAAGGCTGATACCTTGGTGTGTGATCTGAGTTGGATGAACCAGACAAGTGTCCTTTGTCCCAGCAAAGGCGATCCTGAGCGTAACCCCTCACTATATATATATATATATATAAATAAATAAATATACACACACACACACATACACACACACACACACACTATAATATATAATAAAACTATGATCTCTATTTTTTTAATTTAGAATATCAGTCACCAGGCTAGGTGCACATGTGCAATGGTTCTTGTCTCAGGGCTGATATCGGAGGAGAATCTTGCGTGTGTACAGTGCTTGTTTACGATCGTAATGGATGTGAAGGGAAGAGAGCACAGCGGGGTGCTGCTCCATTGTTCTCCCCCTCCCCTCTCCACAAAGCAGAACGGCATTGTATGTACAGCGCTCGTTCAAGCATCGTGGAGTGGTTTGTCGTTGGAAAGAATTGTGAAAGATCCTTTCCAATGACAATTATTGCACGCGTGTACATAGCCGAAAAAACATTATTACCCAATACAAGAGGCAATCCTGCCAGCAAAATAAAACATTACCAATCCTATTTATATATTTGCCTTTTTTATGGATTTTAAGATTGTCGGCACCAACATACCTTGGAGATGAACCTAATTTGAGAATAGTTTTCTCTGGCAGGGTTTCTTGGGTCAACCGGCTGTCGTCCTGAAAGAAAACATACAAAATTTAATGTTTAAAGCAAAACTAAATCATATCCAATAAAATGTTATCACATGGGAAAGTACAACAACATGTGAACATATAGTTCATAAACAAACTACAGCATGTCATGGGGCTTTAGAAGTATTAAAACTTTTATTTTTTTATTTATTTTCCAGCATCCAAATGTTACGCATTTAATTATGCATAATATATATTTATACCCTATTCACATTTTTGTGCTTCTGACTGCATGCAGTTTAATAGTGCTTTTTATAGGGAGGCGATTACAGCCATATAAGATGACAAGTCAGCACAAAACTAAATGTGTTAGTAAAGAGGCACTAATGTATAAAAAGTGTAGCAGTTCAAAGGAAGGGTCATAAATCTGAAGCCATAATTCCTAATTCCAGGGCTTTTATTAGGGTACAGTGGTGGAGTCTTGTAAAATGTTAGCAATCTGGTAATATAAAAAGCATGAAGCTGAAGTCATACTCTTTAATGAATAACTTAAGTTTTTAAAAATTCATGGGCTATAGGAAATTCCTTCTTGTGTTTTCTTGTTTAATATTTCTTTTTCATTGTTCCTCCTTTTAACTCAGTGTAGAATAATGAGGGTTTAAGAGACTTTTCAGAGTAATGCAAAACTCGAAAAAGTCATTCCAAAGGCTTTGCATTTTTAATAACGTAAGGTAGCCAAAATTCAGCTTTAAAAAGGTACCCTGAGACATTTCCTAATCTTTTTACAGTGGGATAGTTAAACTTACACAATTAATTATAATTATTGCAACAAAATCTAAAATTCCCTATTAAACAAAACCAAACAAACAAGAAAAATAAGTGCCAACAATACTTTGCAAAAAGTCTAGAAATTATTTAATGATCCATAGCACAGTCACACTAAAAAAAAACCCAAAAAACATTTTTGGTAGACAAAACAACCCCCCCTTCGTCAAGGCTTGATCATTTAGTAGAATTTCAATGGACTCATATTTCAACCGATCTGCTAGCAATGATCAGCAGAGCTACCCACAGAGATTTTAGAATTAAATGCAAGGGAGTCACTTGCCAGTCATTGTAATATGATCAGTGGAAATATGAGTCCATTAAGAGGGATGGCCCTGATGAAATAGAATTGCTTTAGCCTCCAAAACACGTGACTATTCTATAGAATAATAAAATCATTTTTGCATTGCTTACTAAGTGTTTTTGGTGCACATTTCTTGTGGATCCCAGGCATGAACAATTAGGTGTTTTGTTCTGTTGGTGAGTTGCCTTATTGATGCTAATGGTGCTAATGAATCACCTTGCATCTTTGAGCTATTAATGATATGATGTTCTATCACTTCTGTTTCATCCCTGGTGCTTTCTGTTCAAATCCTAAATTTGACTTTAATGTTTTATAATGTGAATTATATTTACAATATCCTCACATTCACATTTCTAGGCCCTGGGAATTTGAAAATGAAAACTTCAAGCAGCTTAAAAAAAAGATGGAAGACCTCAGCAATGAGTTGATGTTTTTATAATTTAGTGATCGGTCAAATTACATAGAAAGCCATCAGATGTAGCAGTGGACAGCAGTTTCACAATCCTTCCTATCAGTATGGAACCGGCATGTAAGCAAAATTAAAGGTCTATTGCACCTTCAGATATCTAACCTTTATGGGGTCGTGCAGGTAATTTCTGGGCCAAGAATTAGGTGAATGACTTCATTGGGTTCTGTTGGGGATCTTCTTATTGAGAAACAAAATAAAGGCATTTTTTTTTACCACTGCTCTATTCTAAAAAGGGCAGTATAGTGAGTCAGTGACCAGCACTCTTGCAGCGCTAGATCCCAGGTTTGACTCTCTGCCAGGACAATATCTGCATGGAGTTTGCAGGTTCTCCCTGTGTTTGTGTGGGTTTCATCCAGGGTCTTTGGTTTCCTCCCATGCCCAAAAAACATGCAGTAAGTTTTTTCCTCTAAAAATTGGTCTTATACTCTTCAATCAGTATCAATATACTGGAAAATTCATACAAAATCTTATACCGATGGTATCTTACGCTATCTCGAATAGCTAAATTTGCTCCTGACTATTCTTCTAAATGTTTCAGAAAATGTATTGAAGAAGGTACTATGACCCACATTTGGTGGTCTTTTTCAAGAGTAACAAAACTATGCATTAGAGTCTATAAGCTAATTCATACTATATTAAAAATAAATTGTGAATGAAATCCACTTGAAGCATTAATAAATAAATCTATTCCAAACATATCCAAAATAAAAACTGATAAACTTCATATTTTGTGCCACAATGACAATTGCAAGCTCTTGTAAAATATCCTCTCTCAATTATAAAATAGTAATTCAGAAAATGAATATTATGATAAATTGAGAAACTAACTTCTAATAAACAAAATACACATGATAAACTTCTAAAGATCTGGGACCCGTGGATAAACTATACTAAATTAAACATAGATTCTCTTTCTATATAATACAATATATACATTTTATTTTCCTCTTCTCTTTTACTTAATTCTATAATTATTTCTTTCCTATAAGTTATCTTTATTACATTATATGTATTTTTTTTTCTTATACTTTCTAACTTAAGTTGGATCATTTCATATTACTTAATTTTTAATGTAACATTGTATCATTTTATTGTTATACCTTGTAACCTTGTAAAACTCAATCAAAATTAATGCAATGGAAAAATATTGGTCTTAGACTGACTTCATGCCATATGAGTATGGTAGGGACATTAGATTGTGAGATCCTTTGAGGGACAGCTAGTGACATGACTATGGACTTTGTACAGCAATGTGTAATATGTCAGCGCCATAT
Source organism: Pyxicephalus adspersus (assembly GCF_032062135.1). Lineage (NCBI taxonomy): Eukaryota > Metazoa > Chordata > Amphibia > Anura > Pyxicephalidae > Pyxicephalus > Pyxicephalus adspersus. Next base: position 149,154,040 of record NC_092859.1, read on the forward strand.
AAATGCAATTTAACAAAAATATCATTTTATCCAATTCCATCCTCACAACAAACCACTTGTACTGTTTGGCTTGACTTGCCAAGTATCTGAAGCTATTCTGGTGATTATGATTAAATTTTGCAGCTGATAGCTGAAATATGATTTGTTTTCACGGAAAACCCAAACTATTTTTATTTTAGACACTTTGATCGAGAGGCTTATGGTAAATGAGAAAACACCATAACTTAGAAGTGACAAAAGCCTTGTAATAAAGAATAGGGCAAATCAAAGCTATAAACTATTGTCCTCCATCTGCTCCTATTCACAGCGTCGGGCTGCCTCCCAGCAGAAGGACCGGACCGCCATTTTCATTAGTCTCTGTCCTATCTGAAGCCACAGTGGAATTTATTAATTCACGCCGACCCATTAAAAACACAGCGGAAGAGCTGACTTGTTATAGCCACAATACAGTTACCGTGCTGAAGAATGGCACAGAGTGATCATAGTGATATTTCTCCTTGTCTGCCACCACGAGGTAGTGAGCCGCATTGATTAGGATGCGTTTCAGGTTCATCAACGAATGGAGTAACCTAAGGAGGACACAGAAATGAACATGCACAGACTTGACATGCAAAGAGATGCAGCCGGATACAGATTGGGGTTAGCAAAAAGGAGACATGTTAACAGTAAAAATGAAGTGAGAAATTCTAAGCTATAAATGCAAGAAAAATCTACCATTGGGAGTTACACGCTACATAATTAGGATAACAGTTTATGTGTTTCTGAAAAACAAACTTTGCATTTCTTTAACAAATGGAAAAATGCAAAATTGGCTGAATAGATTGAAATAATGATAAAAACAATCACAAGTACACTGTGAATAGTCCTGTAATATTGTGCACATCCAATGGCAAAGATGATAAAAGAAAAGAGCGCCCCAGCCTTTTTTTACACCTTAGGGCCATTTCAGACCCAAAGTATGCTGCTGGGTTCTGCCTCAGACTCCACTGCACTGATTTAAGACAATGGGGGTGTTTGGAAACCATGTTTGCACACAGCTGTGCCGACCATAATGCAATTCCAAAAAGTCAATAATGGCTGTGCAGTTGTTGATGGACGATTCAGTCTGCAGCTGCCAATCTGAGCAAATGTGGTAACCTGTGGTGCGATTTGCCCCTCCCGGGCACATTGCACTGGCCTGATGTGTATACATGCATTTTTCTACTATATGTGTTAAAGGGCCCTTAGAGTCCATGGTGGTTGCACCTTGCATGGTAGTGCGGCTGGAAGCATTCTTTAATTCTAGCTAGCTGCATGCACTAACCAAACCCTAACTAATCCACTAAAATGTTTACTTTACATAAATGGGTGAACAACTTTTTTATGCAAGGTAAAAATTATTTTTTTTTTTTTTGCGGTAAAGACAGAATGGGAGCACAGAGCCTCCTGTGATACTCACATCACACATCCCAGGAGGCTTCTGGCTGCTCCATCTACACATGCCTGATCTCAGACATACGCAGAAGGAACTTTTCCTTCCATTCATGCGCAGTCACTCTTTTTCCCCCCAATTACAGCAGGCCACATCACCTAATGACAAGAAAGATGGCGGCGCCCGGTTTTGGTTTAATTCCACTTTAAACATTTGCACCTGAATGTGAACAGCGTTTCGGGACAAACAAGACATTCAGTTGATATTAAATATGGATACATAGATTTTATTTCCTTGTTTTTGGGGGTAATGAATAGCAAAAAAAAAAAAGAAAAAAAAAAAAAAAAAAAAGAAAAGACATTTTCCTTTATTTTTCCCCAACTGTGAAATTGTAGCACAACATTAGGGCTCATATTAGCACAATGGCAAATTGTACTAATCACAGACGGGCAATAAAAAAAAAAAAAAAATGCATTTAGTATGTGCATTTTTTTTTCGGTAATTTTTTACAATGGTCTGGGTCTGGTCAGTGGAGACCTCAGCCAGCTTTCATCTTCTTTCCAATGCATCTCTCCAGCAACAGATTGCCTCCAACAATGATCTATCATTTTCTGCTAGCTGTTCTGGCTTTAGCAGATGCTGGGCCCTGCAGGAAATGGTGCTTATTTAAGGGGGTTCTGGGACAAACAGCTGATTGTCCTTTAAATGAGCATCTGGAGCTCAAGTAGTAGGAGAAAACCTTATACCTGTGTTGTATAGAACTGCCCCATCTATTCGTTAGAACGTACCACACAACCATTAAACTGGCATCCAGGGATGATCCGGAGCCAAAGAATCAGAAAAAAATACATAGCTGCAGGAGGCAGCGCTCAAGCAGGGAGTCGGCTGATGTTGGCTTATTCCCACCAAGCTCACATGAGTGTTGCTACAAACCCTAGGAGCTAACAATATTAGTTTGCACAGAAACATTACAAGCTAATAAGCCTACGTTTCATACTAATGTGCCAATGGAGCATCATCCGTACATCTACCGTATAGCCCCATTGAACCTCCATTAGGAAGCTGCTTCTTGCAACACCATACTATAGGTGGTGCAAGATATATGAAAATCTGGCTCGCCATTTGGAAGTGGCCCATACTTTTAGAACTGATGTGCACATATACAAGTTTTTAGCAAACAGAATTTTGTGTCTTTAAATATGTGTGTCTTTAAACAGGACAAGTTCCATAAATATATACTTTTCATTCTATACTTTTAAATGCACAAAGCTTTCTAATTTTGCAGCAATTCCATAATTGCAATTTTTTTCTTTGATATTTTAGTTCTGAAATATTGCATATTCATATTTTGCATTCTGTTTTGGATCCTGCAGGTGGAGCATAGACTTCTTTTTACATACAGATCTGTCTAATAAATAAGGAGACTGTTGCTATCTTTTAAACAAAGCAGTGAGAAGGCATTATGAGCACTTGCACTGTTCTCCAACAAGAACCAAAAAAAGTCCAAATTCAAAGCCATGCTCAGCATGTTTTTTTATATGAAGGGCGCCATTTTGGCTGAATGGGATTTGCAACCCCTATTTAATGTACAGCGCTGCGTAATATGTTGGCGCTATATAAATCCTGTATAATATAATAATAATAATAATAATAATGGGATCCAAAAGGCACAACAGTGACCCAACATTATTTTTAAGGATATTATAAGGAAATATTGACAAAGCTGGGAGAAAGAGTCAAGAAAAGATGGCAACCAACAAACACATTACTAGACTGGAACATTCTCCATATTTACCAGATTTGACACCTTGGGACTTTTTGCTTTTTTCCTAAATTGAAATCGGTGATAAAGGGAACATGCTTTGAGTCAATGAATGCAGTAACGAAAAAAAACATTTACCCTCTATTCCCTCCATTCACAATTAAGTTGATTGATGAAGCATTAGAATATATATATATATATATATATATATATATATATATATGTGAGTTATTGGCCCTGATTTATTAAAGCTCTTTAAGGCTGGAGAGGATACACTTTCGGGAGTGAAGCTGGGTGATCCAGCAAACCTGTAATGGATCTGGTTCAGAACTAAAAAATAAAGAGCCAATAACTTCAGGAAATCCATTTCAGGTTTGCCGGATTACCCAACTTCACTGTTGAAAGTGTTTCCTCTCCAGCCTTGAGAGGTTTAAAAAAAAAAAGGGCCATTACATCATTTATTAGACAGATCTTGTATGTGTCTCCTAACAGCCTTTGGGAAAAGAACTTTTGTTCAGGCGCTCTATAGTAATGTTACGGTCAAACTTAGGCTGAATACAAAGTCAACACAAACCATCTGTCATTCACTTCTGTTTTAAAGGAAAAGAATTAGGCATAAATTTGTTCAAAGTGTGTAGGTCTATGTTGGCCAAGTTATTTGCAAGCATTATATTGTTCCCAAATTGCTGAGAGGAAGGTGTGAGGGTTGTAGGGGATCATGGCCAGGTGCACCTATGGAAACAAATCCCAATGGAAAAAAAACAATTTATAGTTGGGGAGAATCAATACTTCCAAGTCCAGGGGGCTACAACTCTGCTCAAGACTTGTAGCCACCATGGAATCTTCATCATCCAGCACACTTGTGGATATACATTCTCCCTATCCCTACATTATTCCTGTGTCATGTAATAAAGAAATTGTGTATGGGAAGTTGGGGGGATGTCTTGGGGCAAAACCAAAGAGCACAGCAGGGATCAATCACCTGACACACCCAAAATTTGCCTTCATAGGAAATAGCATAGGATAGGTAATAAATAGGATAAAAAATTGAAATTCGGAGGTGAATGTTTAACCTCACCGGTGGTATGACTAATGAGAATTTTTATATGTAAAAGTGGTACATTTAAAAATTCCTAATATTTTAAATTTCCCACCCGGTCCCGCCTACCTTCCTAACGGCGCCTGGCCAGCATCTGCTTCCCCTGGCCTAGTGTCCCCAATGTTCACACGCCGGGGACGCAGATGCCGGGTATCGCTGGGGGACGCCACGGCACTGCTGGAGGACGTGGGAACCAGGTAGAACTTGTAAGTGTGGCTCGGGGCTACCACTTTTGGTATAGAAAATCCACCCCAAGCCACACTCAACAATACCGCCAGGGAGGTAATATCAGAAAAAACTCACTCACCTTTACTTTCGCAAATACGTTGATCCCTCAGAAGCTTTCTTGGTTTGGGTCCTGCGCAGTCCAGTTGTCTGCCTCTGTCCTGGCACAAAAGAAGCACCGCCATCTTCTTTCTTATCTTCGGACTTCTGCCTATATCACCCGATCTCTCACTGAGCAGGCATGTGTTCGGGTGACGTAGCCAGTTGTAAATAGGGAAAAAAAGAGTGCTTATCTTACTGCAAAAGCGTGTGATAAGTATTTTCTCCCCTTTAAAGAGAAAGCTCCTTTTGTGCATGCCCAAGATCATCACAGAAGGAGCATTCCCCCCTGGGATGCGTGATGTGAGTGTCCCAGGAGGCTCTGTGCTCCCATTCTGTCTTTATCACCGCAGTAATTTTTACCCCACATATAGGGGCTGTCTTTGATACACAGGTAAATTAGGAGGCATGTGGATCTCATTGGCCATATTTCTATCTCTCCCTCCTGATGTTTCATTCACGTGTCTGCACTATAGTCAGAAGTTTGAAGGAAACACATGTAGGATTCCAGGTCTGAGGAGCAAAAAAGGTAATTAATGGTAGTTGTATAAGGTTAAAAATTAAAATTTTATATCCTATAAAAACAAAAAATTATGTTATTGTGATTTTGTAAAACACTGAATATATTTGTTAAAATACCCTAATATAACTGAGGAAGCAGAAAAAATATGAAACGCGTTGAGTGAAAGAAAACTGTTTGAGACCAAACCATACTGTATTGCATAAAAGAATAAAGTTTTAAAACAATTTTATGGACTAATTTAATAATGTTTTACTGGCATTTTGAATGTTTCTTTCATGATTTGATGCTGTTAAAGTTCTATTTCTCTTGGTGTATTCACATGTCTTTAATAAATAAATATTTTGCATCTTTTCACAATTTTATTGCAGTGACTATTTTAGATAATAGGGGAGATTAAACTAAAACCCTCTAAAGTAAAAAAAAAAAAAATAATGACAACATTAAAACATAAGTACTGTAAATGCCAAATGCATTAATCCAAATGCAATCAGCTACAGCTCAGGAAACTTGAGGCATGCTATTTAAAAGATTAGAGGCTAATGTTCTTTGCACATTATAGGTATTTCTTGTGCTGCCTTAATGCATTAGACTGAATTTGTTTTTGAACGATCCTCCTTTCCCTCAGTATTTCTCCCTTTGCAATATTATATCTACTACAAATTGACAGGCTGATGTTAAACAATGGATAAGCGTACAATTTGCATTGTTGTGAAACCCCATTCACCCACCTATAGATTAACCTACCTGCTAGTCATCATCATAAATACCATGATCACTTGCACAATCTAGCTGATTCAAACAATCAATATTTTATGTGTTGATTCATGCTGAGGTATATTTGCTGCATACTTACCGTACACCATAGTCAATGACCACGGCTTCCTTTGCTGTGCCAGTGATGGCATCATGGTGCTGGAACAAACCAAGGTTGCGCCTGGCATCCGTTAACAAAGCGTAATCAGAAAGAGGATATTTACTTTCCAAGCCAGCTCTCCTTGCATGATTAATCGCCAGGCTGTACAGGATCTCTGCACCTCTGAAAGCAAATACACAAAAGTCAGACATGTTCATTTCACAGACCATATTTATTTATAGTTCAAATAAAGGATTTTGAAGGTAAAACAGGTGTAACTAACAGTTACAGGACTCTGATGGCCATTGATATATAGTACATATCTATCTATAAGTCCTTGGTCCAGAAAAAGTACTCATTAAACTTGGCATAATGAAAAACGTTGTGGTTGCAAAGGATCGTGATGTAGTGGGGGTTAGTAGTTGCTGACGAACTTTTTAAAAGAAGTAATAACAACTGATAATGAGTTTTTTAGCAGCGTTAGTAGTGGTCATATTATAAGGATATTTGTAGGACTGAGTGCCAACCCTTGTTCAATGAATGAGAGATAAGAAGAAAAAGAGAAAGCAGGGTCTTTCTAGGCACAAAAAATAAACTGTATTTGTGAATTCAATAAACAATAACAAATACATACAAAGAAGACAGTTTCAAAAATAGGTCACAATCTTTTCTTGTGATCCAAACAGTATCGCATTAATCACAAAAGGAGCTTAAACATAATACAAAACTCAACTTACTATCAATAACGTGTTTGTTGGTGTAAGCATTCACAATTTGGCCCAAGAGGGCTCTAGACATCAGACATCTAGCCAATCAAGTACATTTCTTGCCATACAAATAATACAATCTCCAATCCTTTGTTCATGTTGATTGCTGTACCCGATGCGTTTCGCCCTAAAAGGCTTCTTCAGGGGTATCAGTTAATCAACAGATCTTTGCACTTGCAGTAATTAAGTTGAAATAATGAGAATTGTTGTATTTGTTACATTGTGTAGTACATATAGGTGTATATTTGTACCGGTAGTTGAACAGATAACTAGATAATCTAGTGTCCAAGCCTTAGCTAAGTATCCCAGATTATTTCTTGCGGTTAGGATCTACCTAGTCAAATATAACACAATCCAAGTGGTTCTCTTAGTTCCTATGTATATAAATATAAGTGCAATAAGTATAAGTAAGCTCATTACATATGCTTTGAGGTATAATAGATACAAATGAAGGTATAAAGACTTACATGGTCTTGTGGAACAGGTGGAAATGTTAGCTGCAAATGCAGGGAGGAAATGGTGCCCCCAAATTTTAAGTGAAAATTTAAATGAAGTTTTAAATGAAGTAATGACAGCATCTCCCGAGTGATAGGAACAATGGTTACAATCTATCTGGTAAGGGTCCCAATAAAGGTGGTATTGGGAAATAAATCTAAGAGCAAGTAAAATTAGTTTTAGAAATGAATACTTATTTCATAGGATTATTGATACAGAAGGAAGGTAAGTATGGGACAAACCTACATAGGGGAGCCCCAGATAAGCGTTGTAATGTTCCCAGGTCCTGGTGGATGTGTGCAGAGGAGCAGGGGGATTCCAGAGAAGCCATCCCATTTATAGGATGGCGTCTCTGGGACCTCCCCCTGCTCCACGTGCACGCTGCCGGCGTTTGGGGATTACCGCGAGACCGGTTTGAGAACGTAGGGTTGGGCCAGCCCACATTATCATTGAGCAGAGGCGGAGGGCTAATCCCCCAGCGTCTATGCTCAGTATTGCGGCCGCTTATTATATGGTATGCTATGATTCATACGAATCTTATGTACTCCCATTTTTTCAAGGCCCTGGAACCATTATACCCTCCTCCCATCCCCCCCCCCCCCCCTTTTTTGCATGATGTTATCAGAGGTGGAGAGGTTTCTCCCCCGTCTTGCCCAGCTGGCAGGGACGGGAGTGCCCAGGATTCTCCTGGACGATGTTGTGTATGACCCCTCCTTCTTACTGGATGCGTGATGACACATTCAGAGACAAACTCAACCCACTTGAACTTGCTGCTTGGGATTCATTTGTGCTAGTTACACAAAACTTTCTGGGCAACCAGCGAGTTGAAAACCATGCTGAACTTGTGAACAACATGCTAACAGCATACCATCAACTTGGCTGCCGAATGTCACTTAAAATTCATTTCTTACATTCCCATCTGGACTTCTTCCCAAAAAATTTGGGTGATGTGAGTGATGAACAAGGGGAGAGGGTCCACCAGGACATTTCTGTTATGGAAACAAGATATCAAGGCCGGTGCAACCCCAACATTGGGCGACTACTGCTGGTTTCTGCAACGGGAGACAGCAGAGAGCCACAAACGCAAAGCAAGTGCCTGAAACACTTCTGAAGTGTACATGTATGTTGAACAAGGACTCAGGTGAATTACCTATATGTTGTTGCAACATTTTACTATGTTTTTGTAAAATGTCATGGAACTATGAGGGATAAGTTAGTTATGTACATTATAGAGATCACATAACAACTGCGGAACAAGATAATGTAGCTAATCGTGTCTTTACATGTAATTAAGTTAAGATCCTGACATCCTAGGCAGAATCAGATTTCAGATTTGGAATCAGTGCACTTGATTTAGACACATGGATTAGACCCAAGTAGCAGACAATATGTATTTTTTGTGATGCAGTGTAATGTAACCCACAACCCCATGAGTGGTTGTCCTGAAGTTATACATTTGCATGTTAACATAAGGGGACAACTGAAAGATTTGGCACTTCTGGACAATTCCAGCTGTTGTGAAGGCATGAAGTTACCATTGTGCCATTTTTGACATGGACTGCAAAAGGTCTTACGTGAAGCTCAAGGGGTAAAGTTGTATAGTTATATGAAAAAACATTAAACTAATGACTCCTAACAAGCAGATGTGGGATGGGGGTGAAGACAAACACTGCAGCCTGTACAGAATAAATCAGAATAATCTACAAATGGCTTATTATACACCTTATACACTCACGTGGCATTGTGCTAGCAGTACTTACTAGATTAAATAAAAAAAGAGTGTATTCAGCCTTCTATATTAGGGAACATTTCAAAGTTCACAATCAGTATAAATTGAATATCATCTGGATATCAGTTATAAGGGGATTTATGTTCTTTCACTTAATGAGACCCTTAGGGTATTCATTTTTTACCTCTAAAATATATTTATTCTTGAAATTGTAAATATATTATTCTTGGAAAATAAAAATTCATATTTTACTATATTAATGTTTGCAAATAGGTGATACAAAGAACTTGTTGTACCACCAGTCAGTTATCCATAGCTATCCCACCCAATGCCACTTATCATGGCTACCCCACCCAATGCCACTTATCATTAAAATGAATAAAAGCATATTATTGATCATGGTGACGTTACTTGCAATGTCTAGCATTCAGTTGTCCATTCAACCAACCGTCTAAGCAAACATCTGCCTGTCGAGCACTGAGGCAAAGCGGTTGTAGGCAGCTCAGTTTACATGGGGCTACATAAAGCAGATACTGCACCATTTTACAACCATGTGAACCAGCCCTTAGCAATAATGATCAACCAACTCAGACAAACGTGGATGGACATTAGAAGTTCGTAGATATTCCTCAATGAGCTGGTTGCCTGATGTTAGGGGAAACGGGTATTTGTGTCCAGTAGAAAGCCCAATGGTGGCCATTTCCGCACTGATAAGTCACCCTCCCCTCTCATAGTGTATGGTGGTCAAGCAAACATGTACCTCCATGTTAATGTGATCTAAAGCTGTTGCTTGATGTTTGCCCGCTTATGCCTGCATGTGCAATATTTTCTTATCTAAGGGTTACCTGATATAAAGTTGATAAGTTACAATAGAACATAGAAGTTTGTTGTATTACATTATCTGGCCTTAAGAAAGTTTTATGGATTCACTCTTGTGAAAACCCTTCAGGAGCAGATCACTGTAAAAGACAATCATGTTCTAATGAACTCTTAATTAAAAGCCTAGGATAAAATGGTTGCATCAAGGATTATTCATTTACACAGTCTGTTGCCTTCTTGTTCTCCAGAGAACCATATTACAACAACTCGTGGAAATACAGATTAAAGATGTATTGTAGGTGATTATCAAAGCTGACAATATAAAAATGAGTGAGGAACATGATGATGAGTCCTTTACTGATACTTCGGCTACAAGAATGGCTGCCCATATGCTAGGGAGGTGCATTGCTGCCCATGGATCAATGATTGCCGGAGCATAATCAATCTCATGCAGAGGAAAGAACTTCAGTAAGTAATAATGAAAGGAAACAAAACATGTTGTCCTTGGCAATTAAATGTTTTGAAACTAAACTAAGATTAAGACAGATGGAATATTTGTTGTGTTCATCAGAAAATAAAGCTTAGTTGATAAACTCAAATATCTTATAGTATATTTAGTATATAGTATAGTAAATAGTAAATTATTTACTAAAGGCAAGGACACTTTCCTGGACATTCACCTGCAAAAGGAATGTCCACTTTTGCAAATGGTACTTTAGATGTAGACACAAATCACTCTGCAAAGTAAATGGTTACCTAATATAGTCAAAAGAGTGACATGCACAATCAAGGAAAATTAAAATAATATAACATTTTTGCTTGCATAGGAATTACTAAAGACTGCACAGAAGTCAGATTTACGTTATTCACCAAGCACAGTGAACATTCACTTTGGGCTCTTTTTTAAAAAAAAGGGAATCAGATTTTCCCACAAACATTCCCTTCTGGGAATATTTCGGATCCATGTCATTCAATGGCAGTCATTCATTCCCACCAGAGAATGTCAAATTTTCTGTTTTTATAAATAGAGCTCTTTGTTAATAAATGGCCCTTTCATACCATTTGTGCTGGCCAACAACAAAAAAAAACAAACTCCTATTTGCCCTAGAAGGCAATGGCTAATGTCTCAATTCCCTTCAGCAAAATCGGAGATCTCAAAATCCTGCAAAAAAGTGCATCTGGCAATAGGCTGGACTGCACTCTCATGTTTCGTCAAGACAGGCCACTTCTTTAGATAAAAGGTGTATAGCAAACTGGGAAGTTCTTAACTTTGCTATATCAAAAGCTTGCGATATAGCTTTTTATCTGAAGATAGTTGCCTGTCCTCATGAAATGAGTCTTTTGATGTCTAAATAAATAACACATATCTACCGGAGTCTCTTTTTATACTTGGCAAAGTTCCGATACCCTGCCTAATATTGGGTGTCCTGCCGCTATCAGCTAAATAAAGTTTTTTTCCTATTTTACCAAAAACTCCTAGGTTACTTACAATGTCCCCCAATGTTACAATGTCCAAGTCATCAATCAGGGTTCCTCCAGAGGTTGCAAGGTTGCCTTGACCAGTGGTTGACTGACCTCCCATTTATTGGTGCCAGTCCAGGACCAATGCAACTTGGCAGAGACACCTGCAATTGTTTTAGCTGCCCGTAAAGGGTGGCAGAGGGGCACCCATCCCCCT
>NC_092859.1:149166970-149171380 GCF_032062135.1 Pyxicephalus adspersus
GATTGCAATATATTACAAGATAAAATAACACTTTTCTTTGAGGTTGTGTGATTAAACTGTATTCTCTCTTCCGTGCGGATGTGAGACTGAATGATTTCAATGTGTTGATACAGAATGAACAAGAAATGCGAAAATAATATCGAAAAAACGGCATAATTTATCAGCCACGAGTGCTCTGCCTTAGTACAGACTACACTGAATTTTAGAGTTATTTATTTTAGACTTAAATAAAGATTTCTTAAAGTTTTATCTTTTTTCCTCCTCATTACCAGGATAATGATTTAAATGAATCCAATCAGTTTTTATTAGATGATTTTTGGCCGAGTGATATCATCAATGGGTCTGTTTCTGTTGTCAATGCTTTTCTTAAAGTGGAATTAAAACATACCTAAACTCAGAACGTTGCGCATTCTTGACATTACATCCTTGGGACTCTTGGCTGCTCCTTCTGCGCATGCCCGAGCATCTTGGGCGTGTGCAGAAGGAGCCCTTTCATCAATAGGGAAAAAAACTGCCAATCACACACATGCGCAGTAAGATCGGCAACTTTTTCCATCAATCTACGTCCCCCAATTTTTCGCGTGAAAAAAACACAGAAGAAGAGAGAAAAAGATATTGGTGCCTCTGCGCCGGGCCGAAGACAGATACCGGGACGACATGGGACCCAATGGAAGAAACCTCCCGACGGATCGACTACGCTGCAGGATTGAAGGTAAGTGTAATTTTATTGTTTTGGGTAAGTTCTGAGTTTACTTCCGCTTTAAATTAGAGATTAAGATAAACAAAGAGATGTATAGACAGAAACAGTGTTTTTTTAAGTGGCAATATAAAATATTAACAATATAGTGAATATAAAAAGAGTTGAATCAAAACACTGATTACAGAAGGTTTAATTAGTATAATCCCAAAGATTAGTATGGGGTTTTCTGGGATATTAAACTAGACACAAAGTACCTGCATTGTAGTTGAAGTCCATATTTCCCATAGGGGGGTAATTTACTTGAAACACTTTAAACAGTATCTTAGCTCTCCTATGCCTAACGTGTTTTGCCTTCTTATGCTTCCTCAGGGGAGCACGAGGGAGGTAATTACCATCATACTAAGATACATAATATAAACATAAATGTAGGTTAAATCAGAGGTCATGATTTGTGAAGTGAAATATTCAAATGCAACCGGTATGCAATCTTACATGTAAAAGTGGACATGAATAAGAAATATGTGGGAGTTTATATTGGGGTTAGCTTGAAATCAGGAGATAGATATAAGGAGTAAAGCTATTTACACACGTCCAATGGTTCTCGCCCGATAATCAGGTCAGGGCCGATATCAGCCAAGAATCAGGCATGTGTACAGCGCCCGTCGTCCATCGCCCGAACGACCGTCCTGGCTGATCCACGGACGAAGACGATCCTAATGCAAGGGAGGGGGGAGAGCGAGCAGCAGAGTGGACCATAAATATTAGTGGACCATGATATGAGTATTAATGTATAATAGGTATTCAAACCATAATATAGGAGGAGAAAGATTTATTTAATGTGCAATATGGGCCTAATTAACAAGTAAAATTATGTTTGGGTTGTGCCAACATCGATGTACAAACAAACTCAGTATAGTAAAAATAAAATCCATCTAACCATTTCTTTGTTTATTTTAGTCATTTTCAGGGGTTGGCAACTGAAACTTGAGAATTAGGCAAGAAAGATCAACTAATATCTTTTCTAAAAATTATGAGCAGGATCGAATTTTTTTTACACTCACCTACTCTTACTCTGCCATTGCTTCGCCATATTTACCTGGTCTTCTTCTGGGTTCCAGATCTTCTGTCATCTTGATTGAATCAAAAAGGAACAAACAAGTACGTATGTGTTGGGACTTTAAGGGCAGCAAAACTTAAGACAATATAGATTTATTTACACTTCTGATAAAATCACATTTGTTAATTAAATGTTATATTACAGTAAAAAAATATATGCAGAGGAGGGAAGCACAAATAAAGCTTCACCGCTATTTAAATCTGAACAGAAGTAGCGCTAGGATGGAAATACTGCAATCGGATGGACATCCATTCATGGAAACATTTGTGCATAAGATGGCATCCAAATCAACATGTACTGGCTTCAATTAGTATTTAAAAGCTCCATTATTGATTAACATCAAAAAGAGAGAATTCCCCCTAATGTTGTCCAGAAATCAGTGATTGATTTGTTTCCTGATGAAGTGGATTTATTTCTGAGAAACGCGTTGAAACATGAATGACTGATATCCACTGAAGGTTCCATGTTTAATGTATATGTGTAATAAGTACCAGCGTGTACATATACTATATGTGTACAAATGAATATAGATATTTGGAGGTATGGTTATGTACTTGTTTTTTAAAGTGCTCTTTTGAAATGTATTTAATTAATGTGGTTTTATGAGAAATTTAAATAAATCTATATTGTCTGAAGTTTTGCTGCCCCAAAAGCCCCAACATATACATACTTGTTCCTTTTTGATTTAGTGAATTAGGGATGTGGCAGCATCGATAACTCTATAGAATTGGCAATACTTATGCTGCCAACTTGATTGGCCAAGCTAGAATGACAAATCCTGCACCTGCACATGTTAAGGCATGCGCAGAAGGAGCAGCCAAGAGCCTCCTGGGAAGCGTAACGTAGGTATCCCGGGAGGCTCTTTGCTCCCATTCATTCTCGATCGCCCAGGTGATCAAAAAAAAAAAAAAAAAAAAAACACAAACAAAAGCACTTTAAAAAAAAACATACACCATTTTTACTTTAAAGAGGAACTAAACTCCAAAATGGCCAATACAAAAAAAATTCACTTACCTTCAATCCTGCAGCGCAGTCGATCGGTCTCTTCCATCACGTTCGCGTCATCCCGGTATCAGTCTTCGGGCCAGTGCTCTGGGCGCTGCCATCTTTTCCTCTTCTTCCTGGTTCTTCTCACTACGTCACCCGACCCAGGCGCGGGCTCGGGTGACGTAGTTGGGGGAAAAAAACCTGCCGATCTCACTGCTCATGCATGAGATCAGCTTTTTTTTTAACCCCTTTTGACGAAAGGGCTCCAAGCAACTTTGGCATGAGCACAAGGAGCACCCAAGAGCTCCAAGAGCCTACCAGGCACTTCTATTCATTCTCGATCCCCTAGGCCAGGGGTCGGCAAACTTTTTGGACTACTAGGTCATTTCAGGAGGTCAAGAAGGCACACTAGGCCAGAATAATCAAGGTGTCAAAGGCAATGTTTTTTCCAACTGTGACTGCAAGCGAGCAGCCTCAGTCTTTCGTTCATTCGCAGTGTAGTCTCTGTACGTGTGCTTAGCATTGAAATGCTCCTTGAGATTCAACCGCTTGAAAGTACTGCCGGTGTTGTTGCACACTAAACACAGGGCTTTGTTGCCGTGTTGAACGAAGAATAATTTGTCAGTCTATTCGTGGTAAAGACACGACGTTCCAGGTCAACTGCTGCTCGTTGCTTCTGCTCTTTAGGCACAGTAATTGGGGTTACTGTGTGGGAACTCACAATAACACAACAATTCAATTAGGCCGGATCCAACAATAAAAAACTAGGGAGGCATAAGGCCAGATTGGAATACTGACTAGGCCATATCCGGCCTAAAGACTAGGGTTTGCCTACCTCTGGCCTAGAAAAAAAAAAAACACAATTTTTCACTTATAATAAAATGGTTGTCTACCCTTCTATGTAAAGTAAGAATTCTGAGCTTAGGTACGCTTTAGGTAAAACATTGCGAACTGGCAGATAAGTTTCTTTAATTGTAGAAGATACATCACCTGTGTAATAAATAACCTGCCTGCTTGAATTTTTTTTTTTGCATTTAGTTCCAATTTAGGAGCTCTTAGCACTAATGCAAACAGTGGGTTGGTTCCTGGGTTGAAAAAAAATTTTGAATGCAAACCTCCCTAGGTAATGCACACCTGGATGTCTGAAGGAACTGAAACTCCGCAGATGAACTAATGTGTTTTACCTGAAGTTTGACTTTGAGGTTCATAAATGTTAGCAATAGAAAAAGGTCACATTGAGTGCTAAACTGAATTCAATTACAATCAATCCATTTGTCATGTGTTATTAGAATGCACAGCACAGGTGCAGCAAATGGTGCTAATCAAATCCTTTAACAGGATATAATGCGGCAATATTTTACGCCAATAATTCTGCCCTAATACACAATTACATGCCATTTGTGTCCAGTTAATAAAACTGAAAAAATGAAACGCTTGTTTAGATCTAAGGGTAACATGACAAGCACTAATCCCTCCTCTGATGGCTGGGGCACTCTTCTTGCATCTAATCACTCTGGGCTATGGATGGGCCCTGCATTTAGGGGATAATGTTAGTGCTGCCAAAGCAGCTTACAGCGGTGGCTTCAGGGGACTGGATGATAGAGAT
>NC_092859.1:149172161-149190412 GCF_032062135.1 Pyxicephalus adspersus
ATTATGTCTCCATCTCTGCAGTCTATTCCTCTTTTAATCCAAGAAAGTAGTTTACTATCTTCAGATATTGCAGCTTGGCATTGCATGCTATTAAGTCTATGATCTATTTTTTCCTAGAGTTAGGCCAGCATTTCTTAACATTTTAAACATGAGGGAATTATTGAAATAACTTTCAGGTCTTTAGGAAACACGTGCTATGATTACTATATCCAGAGCTCACAGTGTGATGGTCAGTAGGAAGATTGCCTATTACATTGCTGGCCATTGAACGTCACCCTTGTAGAGCGCCAAAAAAGAATATTGGTGTTAGTTTTGGTGTCAAATTGTCCATTGCTCAAGCAACACCTAGCAACCTTTGGAACAACCCTAGGGCTCCATGAAACACTGGTTTAAAACACTTAGTTAGGCTTTAACATTTGCTTTTACTTGTTTTATAACCTATTACTATTGACTTAATCAGTTGCAAACTTGACTGTAATCTGCATTTAAAGATAAGTTAATTTCCTGAATAAAATTTAATTTTTTTTAATGATGAAATAATTGTTCAGATCACATGCCTTTATCTCCTGAAGCAGCAGACAAGTTCTGTGTAACGTGTTGAGCAGAAAGGTTTTAACCCTCCTATATCATATAAGTAACTGATGGGGTATTAGGAAGTTTTACACAAACTAAACGGCATTATTCTACAGACTGTTTGACTATGATGTTTAGGCACTTCAAGATCTACAAATGGAATATGGACTTTTCTTTATTATTATTCCTATGACTCAGTATTGAATTGATGCATTTCAGCTTGTAGGCTCCTAACAAGTACCATTGTCTTCATACAGGTTTTAGGGTGTTCTTGTCACATACAGATTAATTTGATAACCAAATATGTAGAAGTAACCTTCTTACTTTAACATGAAGTTCCGGATGTGAGTTCATGTAATCAAAAAGCTTTTGGTAGTTTAGAAACTGAGCGTCCCATTCTTGGAGTTTATCATAACGGAAGTCATCTCCTAGGGGGACAAGGACCACCTTGCTGCGATACAGCTTGGACTTTTTCCTGTACTGATCCAGTAAGAGGTTGGCTCTGGAATAAAAATATCATAGTAAGACATATTAATAGGCCAACTATAACCCTTCCTGCATTGTGTTACAAAGACTTTGCAGTGCAGCTATAAAATGTTCCCAAGAACTACGCTGAATAGCTGTAATTGCTTCCAGACCTAAAATAAGATTCCATAACCCATATCATGTAGCTTATTAAATCCTATTTGAAGGGTTTTAGTGTGAGAGTTGTTAGATAAAGAAAACACATTATATCCCACTCTGGCGATCTAGATTTTCTAGCTAGGAAATTAAGCCGACAGCTTTTAATGTCTGTTCTCAGCAAGAAGACAATTGTCCTTTTCACAACAAATGTTCAGTCCAGCGGAACAAAGTGGAATCAGAACACCTTACTACAGGAGATACTTACTGATCAAATGGAACCACTTGTAAAAAAAAAAAAGTAATATTTAGCCACTGACTTAGTCAAATCTATTTATATAATAACCCTTGGAAACTGATTGGAGATCATCCTACCTAGGTGACCATAACCATGTGACCATAAAAAATGGATGAGCAATTGCAGACCTTTATGATGGCATAATATGAGAACAGTCCTAAACCAGACACCAATGGAAGCTGCAGGGATTGGAGCAAACACGTCTGTCACGTTCTACATGGTGTGTCCCTATAAATGTGTAATCAATGAAGTTTGGTGATTTGGTAGATCTATGGTGCATGGCTTGGGACTATATTCCCAGACACTCAGTAGGGAGTTGATGGAACTGATAACAAGCCAACAACTATGGCTGGTTCCTGTAACAAAGATGGGCGGCTATTTAGAACTTTTATTTGTATTGCCTATGCTTATTTTTATGAAAGGGAATGCATTCTTCCTTGGATAGGGAAGCATTGGAATCTCAAGTAATGACCTCTGCCAATTACCTACCCAATGACGTCATGTAAACACAGAAACAGAAGAATAATGGTGGAAGTCATTGGGACAGGAAATCAATAAAAGCAACACAAACATTTTTGTAACAATTTAAAATTGTTATTTTCTTTTTTTTTATATTTAAATATATGTAACATGTATATCAGTGTTCTCCCCGGCCCATTTTTGCTGGGCGCACCACCCGGCACTTTTCAGCAACCACCCAGCTGTTTTAGGGTGCTTACTGATTTACTGATGAGTTGGGTCACAATACAGGGGATGACACCTGCCTACAATTTCTTCCCACCCAGCTTAAAACAATTTTTTGGTTGAGCACTGTATATGAAATAGACAGCAATCGGCAGACAATCCCAGGGGAGTTACTGATACTCAAATTAAAAATTATATACAGACGGAGTGCGCGTAAAGGCTTCATGTTTTTTGTGACATAGAATCACTTCTTCAGGAGCTTCTATTCTTACAGATTTACCACCGGCAGAACAGCCAGCAGTAGTGATTTATTTATATACATCTAATGGTTGTTCAGAAAATAGTAATATATTATTATTCTGTATTTCTTTGTGTTTGCATACAATAATTTATCACCAATAATGCTTTCTTTAAAATAGAACGGCTGTAAGATGCTAGAAAATTTCTAGATTCTCAATATTTTAGTGGTTCTTACATCTATTGATTGTATTGTTTCCAACGTGAATAATTTTTAGTATTCATATTCTGTGCATTCATTTGTATTATATAGAGGTGACGTGAACATGGTTCATGAAGGATCCTCCATCAGGGGTCAGCCAGATACTGCCTAGCCGGTAGTTCGTTCTGGCCTAAGGCCCCCTGGCCAATCCGGCCGGCAACCCGCGGCTCTGGACCCTGGGTTGCCGGCGGATCGGTCAGGGGGCGTTAGGAACTACCGGAGCCAGAGCCGCTGGAGCCGCCCCCTTGCAGTGGCTCCCCTATTTACCGTGGCCGGCGTTGGTACTTCCGTCACTGCGATAAATAGGGAAAGCTCCCTGAAGGGAAATCCCTCTCCTCCGCAATGCATACGAAGAAGAGGGATTTCACTTCAGGGGGCGTTCCCTGGTGGTGGGCGGCACTATTAGGGCGGGTCCAGCCTAGTGTGCTCCAGCCCACCCCATAAATGGCCTAGTGGCCATAAAACTTTGCCGACCCCTGCTCTATATAATACAATGTTTTTTTTGGGTTTGGGGATTTTACATTAATATGATATTGTCTAGATTCAAAAAACTTATTTTTAAATTTGCTAAAAAGTTTTACAGCATTTTGTCAGGGACAGATTGTGTATTATAATCTTGCCAACACAAAGTGCTCCATTTTTTCTACCTGTTTGAAGTTCTTAAAGCTGAGATCAGGTGGGCATTTTTTATAGTTGAACTAGTCTTGAACTGGAAATATTAAACCTCTTTGGAGCAGTTAAAATCCCTTTTTATACAAACCTACCGGGTATTACTTAAGGTTGGTGTGCTGCTCAACCTCTCCCATAGGCTTTATGGAGACTGCATTTAACCGTTTTTGCAAGAGGTTGAAATCGGTTTCCCAGTGGTTTGTACAACAGCAGAGCGGCAGATATCCAACAATGCATTGTGACCAGGGCAAGTCGAAAAAGACACAACCACAACCAACTGCATACAGCAACCGTTTGAAAAGTCTTTCAAAACAGCTAGTGAATGCTCCCAGCAGCTGAAGGTGAGTGTCCGAGAATGGTTAACCATTGCATATTGCAACCACACACCTAAATGCAGCCCAATAGTGGTAACCAGAACACGACAAGGGAAAACCTAGTTAGCAATAGCACAGATTTTAGGCCTCTACCTTTGGATTTAAACAACCTTAAAATCTTGACTGCTGTGTTAAGCTGATAGTGTACAAGCACACTAGAGGTATTTTTTATATTCCTGTCTCTTAAACCCTCACTACTCACCCACCAATTCAAACCCCTCTCCTTGTGTGTTACTTCCCCCTCCTCTTACATTGTAAGCTCTTCGGGGCAGGGTCCTCTCCTCCTCCTGTGTCACGGTCTGTATCTGTCTGTCATTTGAAAACCCTACTTAATGTACAGCGCTGGGTAATATGTTGGCGCTATATAAACACTGTTCAAAAACAATAAAATAATTATAATATTCCATTTACCGTTCAGCCACATTTGACTCCGTGATTGCTCTAGGTGGTGTTTTCCACGGACAATTGATTCTACCTCCAGGCAGGCGTCTGAAATCAAACTGGCAGCAGATCTTGGGGTCAGGGCCACATGTGTGAGGGACGTCATAGCTGTAAAACGGCATCATGTGGCAGAAGATGTCTGTGCCAGAATCAGGATCTGAAAATGATATATTTAAAGAAACAATTTAGGTTTTTTAGCAACTTATTACATTGGTTGTGGCTTTAACTAATAGAAAGTTGAATTTTCAAGGATACAGGAATAATTTTTACTCTAAGAACCCCTCATAGGCTGTTTTAAAGAAGGGGAGCTGGTAGGTTTCATTGTGACCCCTTAGCATTGCCCTGGCCCTGGGGCTTGAACAGCGGATTGAGCTAAACAGCTCCATACATAGAAGTGCTCAGCGAAGCACACAATGCCTTTCCCTATAGAAGAAGAAAAACATGCCTGCAGTGTCTGTTAAAAACAAACTGCTGTTTTCCATGGCCCCTTGAAAAGAAAGCAACATGGGGGATTTAAAAAAACATGGATCTTATGGCATAAATTCATTTCCGTTTATTACATTACAGTTAAATACATTTCATTAAAGTTTATACACATTAGATAAAAAGTGCCCTCCACGCACTACCGGATTTTATTTGATGGTTGATGAGGTTAACTTATTGACAATAACATTCTGCTGTGTTGAATAAAAACATTTGCAGATCCAAAACCACCATTTGCAATTCCTTATCCTTCTTTCTAATGTCTATAAAGTTTGTTTGGTTTCTATAAATGATTTGAGTTGTGTGTTTTGTACTAGTCATTGAATAAAGCTATTTACTAGGAGTACTTGAAAAGTTCACTGACTGTGGACCTTTGAAAAGGATATTTGTATGTCATTTCTGCTGTAGCCCTCTAGCAGTTTTGTTTTTTGGATCATGCTGCGGGTCAGCAATTTCTGTCTCTCTGCAATACCACCAACATTCTCCAGGGATTGACAGTGGAGTAACTGTCATCGGAATATTAAATTAGTATTATCTGCATGATCTCCAATTTTGAACTGCAAGATTACTCCTTGAAGTGCTATACAAGGATAAGAATTCACTTTTAGTACCAACTGCTCTGACGTTCTCTGTTCATCCCCTGATGAAGCCAATCGGCGAAACGCATCGGGCTTGAGACCTTTAATACCTGTACCATCATATCTTTAGTCAGACAACTGAATGCCTGGTCACAGAAGGCAAGCCCCCTGAAAAAAATCCATCCTCCAGGGATTCCTCTTTGCTACGTTTGTTATAATTTTGTATATTATTCATTATATTGCTATTACCAATCTGTTTTGCTTTTGTGTGCATACCTTTATGGATGCTCAAAATACACATCATTGATTTTTGCCAAAAAAAAAAAAAAAAGTATTTTTTATTAAACAAAAAAAAAAGCTGTTTTATTCCTGCAAATATCCTACAAACCAGCGTTAATACCAAAAAAAAAAAAAAAAAAAAAAGTATTTTTTATTCTTTTATATTTTCCTGTTCTAATTGGGGTTGGCAACACTAATATACCCAAATAGGTAGGGCCACACACCTTCTCCAATAGCAGTAACTGCCACCAAGACTTTTCAACCTAAGGTTGTTCCTAATGGCCAGCAGAGAGAAGATGTACGCCACATATATTCCAATTCCAAGTAGTGCATTAGGAAATGTATTCCTGCATAGGAACGAAGATGTATGCCGCGGGATGGATCTACACCGATGCATAAAAAGTTCCCCCAGATCCTAAATAAATGGACTTTAAGGGGTTAAATATTCTGCATGTGGCCCATAAACACTCATTGCTCATTAAACGATACAAATAATTGATTTTCATATCAAAGTTAAAAAGAGATGAAAGCATACACAGAAGCAAAGAAGGGAATACGAAGATCAGCAAGGCCCTTGAAGCAGGAGAACCTTTTATTGATCTCCCCCAGTCATCTGAGTTTTACAATTAATAACTGAAAAAAAGGCAGCTGCCATACTAGGAGCTGCAGATGTACACTTGACGACAGACTGGCTGGCAGCATAACTGATAACAACAGCAGATACCTTCAAACCCACACATTTAGAAGAAGTGCCAAAACACTGTTGATGTTTCCATACCCCAAGCCTGTCTCCACATAAATTCCAGACTTCGAGTGGCTGCAAAATGCTTCTTGATGGAGTAATGCACTCTCTGAATCAGCATGCTGGTTATATTGGAGCGTTTTAACAGGTACGGCATTGTAGAGCTGTGCCCAAAAGGATCCACTGCCCATCCTGACCTTGGGTTAACACCTTTTAGGAGAAAGGAGAGATCTAATTAGCAAAAAATATTGAATCAAGTTGAAGATGGTCTTTGATTTATAAGTTGCATCGTTCCCATGCTTCTACAGAAACCGTGTTGCAGTCTAAACAAATTGATTTCCATACCAATGTTTTTTTTCAGCCACTGGTGGCCTTCTATCATCTGGTCAATCATGGCAAAGTAGTGAGTATTGGCTTCATCCGGCATCACCCAGCCACCAGTTGTCATCTCCAGTTGGCCATTGGCAACTAACCTTTGGAGAGCAAACACACAGATCAACAGGACTAGTCATGCAAATAACAAAACATATCCAAGAACTTGTAAAAGTAAATTAAAGTAAATAAATCTCTAAAAATGTAAAAATAAAAAAATATACAAAATCTCTAAAAAATTAGAAGGATACTACCTAAAATTTCAGATTTCCAATAACTTTCAGTCCTTGTGACCACACAGAATGATCCTTTCAATTATGTAAAATTCAGAAGGATACATCAATCTACTAAAAACTAATGGAACCTTAAACCTACATTTATGCCCGTGTGTTTTGGTAATGATCATATACATTTACATTTTATGTGCATTGAGTTAAAAAGCTAGTTTTGAATGGGCTACAATGCACTTAAAACCCTGCATGTCACACTTGTTTTTAGAGCAAATTCACATTGCTCACATCCCTTTGCAGCAATGCTTTGGGCTAGTTCATTGGAGTGCTGTTCAAAATTATTTGCATTAGTGGTTTTACATAGAATTAACAAAATGCACAGATGTTAAAAGGACCCTTAGGTCCATGCTCACATACTATTTTCTCTAAAACTCTTAGAGACTTCACTCCCAAGAGTTCATAGTCAGGGTTCTCCCCAGGCCCTTTTAGCTGGGCGCACCACCCGGCACTTTTCAGCACCAACCCGGCTGTTTTTGGGTGGTTACTAAAGAGTTTGGTCACAATACAGGGGCTACCACCCGCCTACAATTTCCTCCCACCCGGCTTAAAAAAATTTCTGGGTTGAGCACTGATAGTGTTTACTTACTTTGGGCTGTATTTTTATTTTACAATACAAGCAGAAGACTGAAACTTCTTCTACTGCAGCAGAGGGCATGTGAGTACAGGGAGATGTTACCACTGAAGTCTCTAAGAGCTATAAAGTATTACTGGGTTATTCAGCCAATCAGTGGTCAGTTATAACAAAATAGAACTGGGGAGCCACTATAAAGACAGGTGTGAGTAATAAAAATTAAATGTTTAATAAAGAAAGGTATTAGAGGATAAAATGTAATGAAATTAATGTGTTGATGGAAATTTTGTGATTGTAGGCAGTTTTGTTCCTGAGGAAGCAGACTCTGTTCCGTGAAACACGTCGAACGTTTAGTGCTTACTGACACAGTACAGACCAAACATGTAAATGTAATGATCAATTCACAGATTTTATGTATTTTTAATGAAGTTTTGAATAAATTAATGTTTTTATGTTTTTTCTATGAATCATGTATATGACATTGATTGGATGCCTTAAAACTCCCGAGATTTGCCTACTTGGCACCTGAACTTATATATGTATACATTTACATCAAAAGATATTTGATGGATTGCACAAAAGTCTTCCAAAATATATCCTCTGAATATTAAAACATTGAAGATGTTCAGTTTCTCAGCAGATGTATTTGGTAATTAAAGCCTTAAATCTGGCATGTTTTGCCTGCAGCATGGCCTCAAGGATTGCAATAGACAAGTGCCACCATCTGGGTTAGCATTAGATGTTCAATGTGCCCCTATAAAGGAGACCTCCCCCTGGCACCAGTACTAGCTTCTATTCTCCACAGGGTCCGGCTTCCTGTGGCCTCTGCAAGAGGCAGATATTGATTCCCTCTATATTTTTTCTGAGTGGAAGCAAAAAAAAAAAAAAAAAAAAAAAAAAAGCAAGCATACTGAAAACACTCACGCTTGCAGTACTTCTACATCCTCTTTCCTAGCGTGGAAATCCATAATCCCTCCAATAACCTGAAAATCAGCTTTTGCATAATGCAATGTTTCTTAACCAAGGTTCTGTGGAACCCTGGGGTTCTTCCAGATGTTGCTAGGGCCAATGAGCAGTTTGTGGCTCTTCAGCCAATTTAACTGACACCAATGAATATTTCAGCTATCTGTAAGAGTGACAATCTTCCCAATGGCCAGCAGTGTAAGAGGAAATCTTCATACAGACCCCCCCCACTAATGTACTGTGAGCTGTCGATTTAATAATTACAGTAGGGGTTCCCCAAGGTATTTCAAGGTCGAGAAAAGGCTGATCTAAGGCATGGGCAGCTTGGTCCAGAGAGTGAAGCCAAAAACTCTTATATCTGGGTAGGATGACGCTCATAGAAGAATTAAGACCAGGAGAGAGAATGAACTTTGCCTCATTTCCACCCAAAAATCAAAAAGAAGTTCCACTATCCAATCAATACAGCTAACAGCAAGAGTAAGAATGCAAGTCATATGCTGGGCTCCCCATGATACAAGATGGGACGTCCACAGACACTTGGCAATGATAGACACAGACTAACGGCTAGCCTTAAAGTTACCTTCGCACTGCAGTTCTCTTCTGAGAATTGATGTTATCCCACCACTTTGAAAAGAAGGAAATCTCAGACCAGATGAATCTTCGTCGTGGGTCTTCTTGCAGTTTCACCACCATATTGTTCAGGATATGCTGAGTCTGGTCATAGTAATATTTATCAAATGTTTTTATCCAACCTGTATTGGAAATCATAAAATGGATATAAAAAAGACTTGACCATTTACTTACATAGTTACACATTTATTTTACCTGTCACAGAAACCTGTGACAAGATAACAAATATTAAAAAACAGTTTAGACCATCTTACATCTTAGTCCCTAGATGACGTATGTATTACTTCTTGCTGTCCCATAAAGAGGATCCTACACAATAGATGCTGAATTTATAATACATTGGGTCTGATTTAATTAACCTCTCCAGGGTTGGAGAGGACACATTTTTATCAGTGAAGCTGGGTGATCCTGCAAACCTGGAATAGATCTGATCTGGGACCGAAAACATTTGCTAACAAATAGCAAATTACTTTTAAGAGATCCATTCCAGGTTTGCTAAATCACCCAGCTTCACTGATGAAAGTGTATCCTTCTCCAGCCTTGGTGAGCTTTAATAAATCACGCCCACTGTTCTACATGTTCATATTCTCTTGGTAAATGTATGTGTTCAATTTAGAGCATCCTTTATAATAAAGGAGATTGCTAGGTTTATTCTCGAGAAGATGAAAAACCACTGACACCAAAACTGATGTTTTCAGCCATCTGTAGAGAGAACGTATCCCCAATGACCCCCAATGTAAGCGACATCCTCCATTGATCACTGTTATGATTGGGTTCTAATGTAAGGGAGTCTTTCTCCACTGACCTCAAGACTAAAGGGGCCCTTTTTTACCATCATTACAAAGGGACCATTTACCACTGACCAACAATGCAAGGAGATCATTCACCACTGACCACCAAGGTAATGGTATCTGTCTCCTCAGGGCATTAATGTTTCCTTCCACATCCCAAAAACATGACGATAGGATAATTGGCTTCACCCTAAAATTGGCCTTAGACTGTGTTAATGACATATGACTATGGTAGGGACATTAGATTGCGAGCTCCTTTGAGGGACATTTAGTGACATGACTGTAGACTTTTAGGCAATGATTTATTAAAGCTCTCCAAGGCTGGAGAGGATACACTTTCATCAGTGAAGCTGGGTGATCCAACAAACCTGGAATGGTCCAGGATTCAAAACATTTGCTAACAAATAGAAAATTAAATCCATTCCAGGTTTGCTGATTCCCCATCTTTACTGATGAAAGTGTACCCACTCCAACTTTGGAGAGCTTTAATAAATCAGGCCCATAAATTGCTGCCTAATATGTTGGATGCAAAATAAATACAAAATAATAAAAATAATATAAAAAAAGGGGGAATTTTCCCTAAAAAAAAAAAATCACTGTGATCTAGCATTCATTCTTTCACGCACAATTTCCACCAACTGCATTTCTTTTTAACAGACCTGGATGTCATATACTGTAAGAATAGAACACTCAGTTATTTTTATACCTGAATTTAATGTTCACACTAATAAATCTTTGCCTATAAGTACAGTAAATGTTGAAGGGGTACTCCAAGACCTTAAAATATTTCAAGGCTGCTTTAGAGAAACTAGCAGATTTTTAGCATTAGGAAATTTATTGTTATATTCCTCATTATATTTTAGTACAACCATAGCACTGCACTCCAATATAATCGCTTTTATTGCATGAACCAACCACAAATCTTTAAAACCTATTTTAATGAATTATAAAACCAGCATTAAAGTGTTAAACCAAAATTTTAGATTGATGACATTTCTCCCAGTTGTCAGATATTTCTCTCCTAGTGAAAATAACATCTTTTGTTAGCGGTTGGGAAGGTAGACATGAGAATGACTGCTTTGTTTGTTACCAGGTAATTGTATGCTGTCTAGCTGTCTGAAACCTCCTAACCCTTTGTACGAACAACTGTATCTCAGAATGTTTTCCCTGGAGCCTAACAGGTAATTTTTCATCTTCACTCTGTACAGCCCGACTTTTTTATATGGTGAAATGCAAAGAAACAGCCACCTTTGTGGACACACTCATTAAGGAGATGAAATTCTCTTCCTGAAAGTGAAACTTCAGCTTTGTTTTAGGTCACTCTTTCCCCCTTTATTGATTTACAAAAAAATATAAAAAAATCCAAAATTACAATTACTTTTTTATTTTTCATGAATTGCTGCATCCTTGATCCCCTTTGTTTGGCACCAGTGGTCCTTCACACTTTTATTCTGCCCTAAGAGTCCAGCCTGTCTATTTAATGCCCCCATAGAAGCAGAAGGGGTCATAGTAACCCAGAACTGCCCGGTGCTCGGAATTCATTACATGAGCCCTGAATAGTCCTGGAAGAAAACAAGAGTCCTGGTGTCCTCTATACAGACACTATATCACAATGGTGGGATTTCCTAGAGTCTTACTTTAACCCCCCTAGCGGTATTCCCGAGTCTGACTTGGGGTCGCTTTTACATGCAAAAAGGGGTACTGACTCGGGGTACCTAAAAGCATAAAAAACCCCACTTACCTTGTTCCGTCGCTGTCCCCTGACACCCTGCTGGTCCCCGCAGGTCCTGGGGACACGTCTGCCTCCTCCAATCTCCACTCGCGAAGTGCAGAGACGTCTTACGGGGTTTCCCGGTAACGTCGGTACATGCATCGGTGCGGCCGGGATTTAGAGTTGGGAAATCCAAATAGTTTTTTATTGAATTCAATACAAAATAGCTGTATTGAGCCCAATACAAAGAAATATTCATATAATATATATATATATATATATATATATTACATTATCCATTATTTTTTTAAGATTTTTGTGTTTTTTTTACACATCATTACATTTATTAACTATTAGAAATATGTCGGTGAGTTATGCCTAAGAATTATAGGTCCACAATGTAAATTAAATTTCCATGCAAAAAATTGTATCACTTTTTGCATGGAAATTTGGCCAGAATCAGACCGCTAGGGGGGGTTAACCAAACCTAAAATCTCTATGTAGAGAACAGTTACCATTAAATTTGCAGACTAAAGCGAAGAAGGATTTTAGAAGGAATCTGTTAATGTTCCATCAAAAGGATGCTGAAAGAGGGTGGATAAAGGGAGGTGCAAAGTGCGCCACTGCACAAGGGCATGGGCAAGTCGGATCAGAGTGAGAATACCCCTAAGGCAGTTCGGCACAGGGGCCCACTGTTGGCTTTTCTTTTACTGGTCATTTACATGCCCCTACCGGAGCAGAAGGGCTCATACTAATCCCAGGCAGCAAGGTTGGCTCAGTGGCTAGCACTCTTGCCTTTGCAGCGCTGGGAATCTCGGCTGGGGAATTATCTGCAAGGAGTTTGTATGTTCGCCCCATGGGGTACTCCGGTTTCCTTCCACATCTCAGAAACATGCAGTTAGGTTAATTGGCCTCAAGGTTGTCCTTAGGTTAAGTTAATGACATATGACTATGGTAGGGACATTAGCTAGTGAATAATTTATGGACTTTTTAAAAAGCTACATAATATATCCGTACTATATAAACACTAGGTAATAATAATTCAATGCGTATGGTCTGTCCGTTTTATTTTTTTTTTTTTTTTGGAATGATGTCCATGATCCCTCTGGGCATCTTCATCCACTCTGTTGGTCCTTATGACCATTGCCATAGCTATGAAAGCGGGGGAAAAAAAAAATCAATATTTATCACTGAAACAAAAGTGGATAGGCAATCTTTCAGTAACAAAAGTCTACAGAAGAGTTTGTTCCTTTTAAATAGATTTTCTTACAATTACCATTTTTCTCAAGAGAGAAAAAGAAAGTGGGAGCTAGAAAAAATAGATTTCAACCATTACATAAATATCTAAAACAGGGAGATTTAGACTTACATAAAACAAAACTTAATCTAAAAGCTGCACATGCTTACATATGTCTTCCTCACTAAAGCGCAGGCGCATGTAGGCAGTTCTGACCCTGGGTGCACCTGCTCTCCCAAGTTTTATCAGTTTCGCCCGTCCCGCCGGCCAATAAGGAGATAGCCTCTTAATCATCCATGGGTATTTAGCTGACTCAGACACAGCACTCAGCGTTCGTGCAACGTGTCTCTGCTAGTGCCCATCCCCCTAGCTCTGCCGAGCGTTTCCTCTACAACAATTTATTTCAGTGCTCTCCCTGTCCAGATCTCATAAAAACCCCTTATTGCCCAGTCTGGTGTTTCCCAGCCAGTTGTTTGCTGCCTGCCTTGACCCTAGCCTTCCTTGACAATTCTCCCACCTATTGATTTGGTACCGTACATCTTCCTGCCCATCCTGGTGTGCCTAAGGACCACAAACCTGGCAGTAACAAGCAGCGGAACATCCTCACCACTAGAGGCTCTGGAGAAGACCTGGTTACTGCTTGGACCCTGTGCCTTGGCCCTTCTCAGGGCTCACACCACTCCTCTGAAAGCCACAGCACTCCCTAGAGGCCCTATCTCCCCAAGTGTAACACTGACCTTTGCTTATACGGAATAGGTATACATAGGAATACTGACTTTTCTGATCCATTTACATATTCCAGAATATTAACATTTAGCACATGGCCAGGCAACATTTTTAGAAGGAAGTCTACAATGGTTGCCCTATTTATATTTTGTGGTTATTTAAGTGAGAGAGTGTTGCAATGTAGACCAATGTAGTCTCTGCACATTTGTTCATAGAAATCGAAAGCAAAACTGTCACCATGCTCATAGATACAAAGAATTATCCACATTATAGTTCTGTCATGGATTCTGAACAAAAAACAAGCAGATCCATGTTTCTTGGCAAGGTATGGAAGGTTCCACAGAAGCTTCAGATCAGTTATTGGTGTTACTTTTGGATCAGAAGGGAATTGCCAAAGTTTTCAACTTTATTGCAAAACCTTGAAACATCCTAAGTCACCAGTAAAATACACATTTGATAATAGTGTTTTAATTGTTTCTTCTCCTAATTGCAACCTAATGGCTGATAGATTTTAGACGAGGGTCACTGAAAATGGTGATATGCTAATTAAGTTATTCTATGGACCCCAAAAATGCTACTTTACTGGGACCCAAAGAGACTTTTTACCAAAATGTCTGACGAGCCATGCAAAGACAACTAATGGCCGTGTAATAGAGCGGAATTCAGCCCTAAACTTAGGTATCAACTTGGGAGATAACCCATCTGCCTTCCTTGTCCACCTTAATTCATTTTCAAGCCTTCTTCCTCCACCTTAATCCATTTTCCAAATTAAACTAGATTTAGTAAACACCTAAATGGAAAAATCCCACCATCTATTCTGCCATGGACAGCCATTGTAAATGAAAATAAAAAGATGGAGGGCCTCACATGGACTGGTTCTACCTTGGCTTTGTGGTGGTTTTTTGAAAGAAAAGAATGTTGCTATTCTTGCTGGTGTGTATGGAGTTGGATGACCAACATATATGATCAACCCCATAATACACAACATAAAATCATGCCTTCAGTGTTTGTATGTGTATTGCATTTTTATTATGTTTATTAGGATTTGAAAAAGTAGTACCGGTAAACAATGGGGGGTAAAAAAAATATAAAAGTTTTTAATGCTCAAGTACCTGTATGGGATACATTTCTCAGTTGCATGTGTATTGCAAAGCACTGGAGTGTGCTGGCAAGATACATGTGGGGTGCCATTAAGAATGAGTGGTAACCCAGCGCACCAACGCTTATCTGCATAGAAATGTAAATGCAAAGCAATAGTGGGAACATGGAATTATAGTTTTCCTCCTATTATAAATCTGCCCCAAACCCCTACTTTTCTCATTTATGTTCCTTTATATCCCATATATCTATCATCCTCTTCTTCTACCACGCTGGGCTCCACAAATTTCCAGTTCTAAAAATATACACAAAATTAGATTCTAGGATTTGTGCCAACTTCGGAGTTCCACGACTACATATCTATATGGAGCACTTTCATCATCCAAGAACCAGCCATGAGACTTTCATGTATTGTATATTTTGCATTGAATGCATTGAGTGATATGACCCATTATTGGACAGAAATATTTTGGCCTTCAGTCTTTTTTTGGAATAAGCCATCATTGTATCCATTGTGATATGCTCGGTATGTGTATATTAAATAAAGATTAAAAAATATTTCATAGTTTAAACAAATAGCCATTTGACATTCTCTTTGGAGCCGTTCTTCCTTTATTGGTCTAGATCAGCTACAAGTTTGTTTATTACTATATAAAGAAGTGTTTCACAAACAAAAGTTGCTTAGGGGTCCTTGAGCAATCAGCAATTTGTGACTCTCGGGTCAGTTTAAGTGGCACCAATGATTTTTTGGGGCTATTTGTGAGGTTGACATTCTTCTCAATGGCCAGCAATTGACATTCTTCTTACTGACCATCGTGCTAATATACTGTGAGTTGTGGATATACCATGTTTTCCCGAAAATTAGACCTCTTTCCCGAGAATAAACTCTAGCATCCTAATCATGCAAGGGGGAAATGTAAGCCCTACCCCGAAAATAAGCCCTATTGGCAGCTTCTTTGTGCAAGAGCAGCCATTGCAGCAGACTTCAGAGAGTGCGGTCACGTGGTACCCGGCGGCGGAGGGATACCAAGAGAAGAGGATGGAAACAGCTGGGACGCACACCGTGGGATCAGAGTACGGTATCAGTAGTGGCGAGTACTTTTTTTTTCTTTTTAACCAAATGCTGACCCCACTGACACCAATGATTTTTGGGGAAATATTGTAAATCTTAGCGGGGCAAATGGTGCTTTGTATTGTGTGGGGGCATTATAAATGTGGGGGAATATGTGGGGGCACACATGGGGACAATACATACCCCACATAATATAGTGCCCCCACAGGTACGTACCATATGTATCTTCACATATGGGGGCATGCTTTGTATTGTGTGGGGGCACTATATATGTGGGAGCACACATAGGGAAAATCCATTCCCCACATAATATAGTGCCCCCACATTACGGTATGTGTGTACACATATGTGGGCATGTTCTGTAGATTTTTGTACATGAGAAAAATAACATCCCCTGAAAATAAGCCCTTATGCGATTTTCGGAGGCAAAATTAATATAAGACCTGGTCCTATTTTCAGGGAAACACGGTAGTAATTTTAGCAGTGGTTCCCTTAAGACCTGAAATTATTTTAAGGTGTTGCTCCATGATAAGGCTGGTATGGCGATTCAGCACCAGCTACCAAGGTACCATCACCTATGTAGAAAGTAGCAATACGCATCTTTTGCTTTACTTGTTGTTTTGAAAGTCAAATTACAGCAGCTGTTATTTCCCTGTTTACTATTGTATCTTGATCTATTAAATTATCCATACAAACAAGCCAATACAAATTGCCAATGGCTGTTTTTCATAAACCAAATAAAACATGTCCATTGAAGTCGTGAATTCTTAAGCCAAGTAGAAGACTGAGCCTCTGCAAAAAAAAAAAAAAAAAAAAAAAGATTGTAATTACAAAACACAAAGCAAATAAGGGAACAATCAGCCCCCATTTGAAAAGATCAATCTTCCAAACTTGCTTGATGTCATTTACACCACCTTGCATTGAATGGCTCTTTTAAAGAAAGAAGACCCTCAAATAGCAACCATATGCGTGTATAGGGGAGTATATTGCATGTATGTTTGCTCAGAGCCCCGGAGGAGAGACGGAGGGCATTGATGTTCTGCTAATAAACAGCATCATTATAACAGCTCGCAGTTCAGGCTTGTTGGTCCATTACAAAAAAGGTATTGTGCTTTATTAATGGTTTAGTACACAATGCAGCAGATGTGCCAGATCACAGTGACCTAATATAAGCTTTTGCTAACAAGTCTATATTTAGTTGCTGAAACATCACGATTTGGTATGGAATATAAAGAGCAATTCATTCAGCTTTAATAGAAACTATATTACTGTGATTTATTTTACTATAATACACAACAATATCCATGCTCCTTTTCTCGATGATTTTCTTTATTACTATGGAGAAGGTAGACAAGTAAATAGAAAAAAAATAGCACAAGGATGAACCAATATCTTAAAACCATTGACAGGCGAGGTGAGAACATTGGTTACAATGGTACCTGGCAAGGAGTTGGGTCTATTGGCAAGTAGCCGAACAGTCAGTTCTTGAAGGCGATATGATGGAAGCAGGAAAAAACGGGCAAATGTAAGGATCTGAAAGACTCACTGACCACCGAAGTTGTGAAAGCTGGATCTGCTAAATAGCAAGTCCTGTGGGGTGTTACCGGCATGCAGTGGTTAGTACCTACGAAAGTGGTCCAAGGAAAGACAACCAATGAACCAGCAACAGGAATAATGGATGCCCAAGCTTCATGGATGTGTGTGTGGGTGTGTAAAGGGGTCACCCACTGGTGAAATGGTGACAGGTTCATGGCACCAAAGCTCGTTGATGTGCATAGGGCAAATGGGTGGTAGCCTATGGTAGCCTATACAGTGTATTACAGCTGCTTGCCATGTATAGGGCCACAAAGGCTACTGACATACTCATGTTATGACAATGGTCTACTACTAATGGCACATGAGTGATTGGACCAAGGAGTAATGGAAGAAGGTGGCCTTGTATATGATGTGTTTTTCAGGTCATGTAGATAGCCAAGGGTGGGTGTGTGATTTACTTGGGAAAGAGATCCAACTTTCTCAGAAGATCTAATTTGCTCAAGTGTAACCCAGGGGCCTTTAACACCATTTATCTTCTACATAGTGTATAATACCATTTTACCATCCCAATTAGGGCATTATCACAAAAATGACCACACTCAGCCACGTCATTGGATGGATTTTACAACAACGCAAACTTCCTGACACCAAGGATGGGGTTATGCTAATAGCAGGGTGGTTCAACTAATTTTGCACCTCGTGGTCTTGGACAATCAATATGTACAATGTCACATTCCACAGTGATTGGATTAGGATGTTTGCGCTATTGGATACTTGCTGGAAAATTTTTAATTAGCTTAGTCCAGCTGAATGCAACTTACTACTACTAGCTATCCAGGCAAAGCAGTTTACAGGTAGTCCCCGGGTTACATACAAGATAGGGACTGTAGGTTCGTTCTTAAGTTGAATTTGTATGTAAGTGGGAACATGTACATTATTATAATAAATGCAATTAGGACAGATGTTTGTCTCAACATATTATTAGGCAGCACGGTGTCAGTTACTGTATAAAA
>NC_092859.1:149191492-149192753 GCF_032062135.1 Pyxicephalus adspersus
TTAATGTGACTGATGATTTCATGATTCTCCTCCAAGAGCTGCTCGAGTTGTTCTATCCGGTTCTGCAGGACAGAAATCTGGCTCTATTTTGGGGAGAAACAAAGATACAGTTTGAATATTTGTAAATAATAATTCAATTTAAAAATATTGAAAAGAGCAAAGTCCTACAACATAAATAATGGAACTGGAGCCAATCTCCTGGAAGGAAATGGGAATCTTCAACCAGACAAGACAAAGATGAAAAACAATGACATGAGGAGATATCAGACTAGGGATTTGGGACCCACCAGAGAAATATAGTCCATCCTCCACTTTTTTCGGTACCAGGTCCCACCAGAAGGCCCCAAAAAACTATTTTGGGGGTCATATGGCTGGGGCTAACCAGAGGTTTTCTTCCGGTCCCTCTGTGAGCCATTCCACCGCTAGTTATAGCACAGCCACCATTTAGTCCCTGGAAACCTGGTTAATGCTGGAGAGCTGTGATCAGCATCTATTTAGTCTGAAGTTCATATTCAATAAAAAATGTTAAACTCCTGTATGCAACAATGAACAACAATCACTTTTTATGAACAATAGTTGTTGACAGGTTAGGCCAAGGATAGACCAAATTAAGGAGCTTTTTACAAAAAAAACTAATAAAACAAAAACCTAGTTTTTTCACCTCCAATAAATGGGATTTTTAAGGTCATCATTTAAACATCATTTACAATAAAACACATATATTGCAATAGCAACGTGTGTGACCCTGCTAGCATAAAACACGGTCCATAATAGATTGAAGTCCTCTGACATTGTGACCTTTCTGTTGCAAATAAAAATCTATATAAAATGTTTTCCTCTACGCATTTCGCATTCATTACATCTACATTACATCTTTCACTATATCTTGTAGTCACACAAAAATTTACAAATGCTGAATAGGTCACAATTTGCAAAAATTACCAATGTCTCAAATGGGAGGACATCGTCTAGAGCCAATATGTAGTTACTTGGGGACTGTTTATAATCCCCCTCACCAAGTCGACGGCTACATGTGCTGAGAGTCAAAGACAATTATCTATAGAAAAAAAACCTTGGGCACCATAAAATGCCAGATGGTAGCTATAGCTTGCCACCTCCTTGTTCTCCATGATTGAAGTTTCCTTCTCAGTCTAATCTGATAGTGGCAGCTGAGAACACTATGGGCCTGATTTATTAAAGCTTTTTCATTTGGTAGAGCTGAGTGATTCAGCAAATCTGGAATGGATCTGGTACAAGATTG
>NC_092859.1:149193253-149196768 GCF_032062135.1 Pyxicephalus adspersus
GAGCGTCTTCTGCCGTACAAGAAGAAAAGAGGTCAGGCAGAGGTGTATGGGAAAAAACAGACATTATGTAAGTGAACGCACACATCACAGCAGAAAATGTGTCACTGCTCCATGAAAATGAAATATGGAGATTAGACGCTGTTTTAAGTGGAAATATTGAAGGTCACAGATGCATCATTCCAAAAGCTTGTCCGGGCTCTTACCGTGATGCTAGAAGGCGAATGTAATTATACAGAGTTCCAAATCCATGCTACAGTGTAAATATTTTATAGCTGTATAATGCAGACTATATAAATAGGTTCTGCTATAGGAGGGGCTGGAAGAGATCCTCATCATAGCTCGATACGCAACTGACCTTCACTTATTCTCTAAAAGTCCTTCATACAATTATATGGTAACATTCAATGGATATACAATGATAACATCTCCTCGTACCCTGGGAAAGTTGCCTCCGTTCTGTCTCCTGGGAGGGTCGTGTTGCACCTTGTCCAGCATAAGATACAAAGAGAAGACGGCCACGCAAAAGATGGCCGCTCCACACACTGTAACCTGCTTCTTCAGTTTCATCCCTGGGAGCTGCAGGAACAGACCTGAAAGAGAGCACAAGAAATGTTAAAAACCTTTCCAACAATGGGTTTCATTTATTAAAGATCTCAAAGCCTGGAGAGGATACACTTTCATCAGTAAAACTGGGTTATCCAGCAAACCTGGAACAGATTTCTTAAAAGTCATTTGCTATTTTTTAGCAAATGTTTTCAATCCTGGACCAGATGCATTCCTGGTTTTCTGGATTACCCAGCTACACTGATGAAAGTATCCTCTTCAAGCTTGGAGAGCTTTCATAAATCATAAATGTCTTTCTATCCACAGCTATTGAAAGGGAGAAGCTCGAACTGATCTGTCGTGAATTCAACTATATTTAAAGGACTCTACAGAAAATGGAAACCGACCTTTTTTTTTATGGAAGTTTTTGGTAATGTCATGGAATAGTAATGCCAAAGTGCCTGAATTCTCAGTGAGATGGTATTTGTGGTCATTGATGTTTGGGTTGTGTTGGGTCAGGTTACACAAGGTCTCTGCTTTTGTTTTTGAAAAGCTAGAAAAATGACCTGTTTTACGAGAGGGGGTGAAGGTTTTTGGTAATTAAAAAAATGGAAATGCCAAAGTGCCTGAATACTGCCAGATAGGTTTGAATGGGTCCTATGTAAGAGAGCGAGTATTATACAGAAATAAAGGAAATTACTTATTGGGTAGAAAAAAAAGCAAAAGCCTTGTCAAAAACTTTCATTGTAGGTGCAGAAATTTCACATTCTGTCCCAGCTCTCAACTCCAAACCCAGAAGATTGCTTGAAGGTGAATATGCCAGCATTGGACGGGGTGTGGACATCACAAAGTGACACAGTATCTGCATATAGGCTTTGCATACTTGTAGATCATGGCCTCCTGGAAACTCAACCTGGAAAAAGTTCTGCTTTAAAATCAAGGGCCTAAAAAATGAGCTGGCATTTGTGATCAGTAATGTTTGGATTGGGTTGGGTCAGAATGAACAAAGCCATTGGTTTTGCTATAGTAAAAAAAGATAATTGGCCAGTTATACCGGAGAGGAAATTTTTGGTGATATAATAAAATGTAAATGCCAAAGTGCTTGAATTCTACGTAAGCCAGTATTTGTGTTCATTAGTTCAGAGTTTGCACTGAACATTGTGGGGTCCTCTGGGCAGAAATGATAAAAATAAAACCATAAGCTCAGCTCACTAGCTACAACAATCGTTATTTGCCATCAAGACTGCTATCAACAGTAATGAGGTCAAAATCAATAGTCACAGGTCTAAAAATAACTATATTATTGTCAAATAATGTGTGTATGATGGCCTAGTGAATTGACCCTACTGTCCTTTAGAAAAGTCTTTTTATCCAAGTCCATTACAACATTTTATCCATTAAACTAAATCTGCAGAGCTTTTAATGACTAGTTTCCTCTAGGTGCTCCAATTTTCTATTACAGCACAAAAACACAATGGCACTTCATCTATGCTCCAGTGATCCCTAGCACATGTTACCACCGCCATATAAAAGTAGGAATCCAATAGAACAGCTCTACAGCATTGACAACCAGACAACCACACACCATACAATGGTAAATTCCAGCCCTAGTTGGCCAGATTAACTGGTTTCAAGTTTATAAACTGATCAATAGGATATACATAGCACAAATTCAATGCATTATTGTGAAGTTCAAGAAAAGAAAGAATAACAGGTCATAATATATGGAATGCATGCTTACATGCAGTCCACAAAACAAAAAATATAAAAAGGGCTCATTTTTGCCAGATATAAGATTACATAACCGCATGCTTTGAAACCCATATAAACAGAGGAAATGTTGGCTGGCTCCAACTGAACCCGCTATCTCATAAATTAAAAGCCCTTAAAAAATAGTAAATGATATATAATATATGCAGTATGTTTTTATTGCTATACATTTCATGAATTTTGACTATGAGTGCAGAAATTTTTGGATGTGCATGTGTTAGTCATAGGAAAACAAACCTTTGGGGGTTGGACCTTTGCAGAACATATGAAAATAATCCGAAATTGTGCTGCAAAATGTTCTCTGTTCCCACAAAACTCCATTTTATTGAGTTAGTATGTGGTAATGGCAGAGCAGGTAGCCTATTACCTTTTTTTGTTAAAAAAAAAGAAAAAAAAAAAAAGGTCTGATACAACTAGGCAGGGTTTTGTTGCAAGGAGATGGTATACTGGTATAGTTCTGAAGGGTCCTATGTAGGAGAGTGAGTATTATACAGAAATAAAGGTAAGTAGTTATTGGGCAAAAAAAAAAAAAAAAAGCAAAAGCCTTGTCAAAAACTTTCATTGAAGGTGCAGAAATGTCACATTGTGTCCCATCCCTCAACTCCAAACCCAGAAGATTGCTTGAAGATGAATATGCCAGCATTGAACGGGGTGTGGACATCACAAAGTGACACAGTATCTACAAATAGGCTGTGCATACCTTTAGATCATGGCAAAAACCTCCTGAAGGCTCAACCTAGGAAAAAAGTTCTGCTTTAAAATCAAGGGCCTAGAAAAAAAATGCCCAACTCTTCCCTGCAGGGCAGATTCACTCCTTCTCGGAATGCTGATATACAAGTGCAAATAGTA
Organism: Pyxicephalus adspersus; assembly: GCF_032062135.1. Classification (NCBI taxonomy): domain Eukaryota; kingdom Metazoa; phylum Chordata; class Amphibia; order Anura; family Pyxicephalidae; genus Pyxicephalus; species Pyxicephalus adspersus. The sequence continues at coordinate 149,196,416 of NC_092859.1, forward strand.
CAATTTCACACCATGTTTTACATGTCAATTCATATGGTGGTGGAAATCCACTTCACAGCGCACTCCACATTATCCTATATTCAGTTATGGTAAGGTCTGGTGATATAGAACAGTGGTCGCCAACTGGTGGTCCGCAAGAAAATTTTGGGGACCACGGCTCCCGTATGGAAACAACCCGGCCACTCCCCCATCGCAGGCTCAGGCCTGCTTGGTAAGCATCCTGGTAGCACAATAGGGGTGTAGACGCAAAAAAAAGTTGTCCCCCCAGGATGTTTAGCAAGCAGGTCCGAGCCTGAGATGGGAGAGTGGCTGGGTTCTGGCATCATGACGTCACTCTGAGGGAAGTTTCTTGC